>NW_027515748.1:47547-72396 GCF_048772815.1 Callospermophilus lateralis | reverse complement strand
CTTTGTCAAGTTTCAAAGAAGCTACTACAAACCATATTGGATTTAGAGTTCCAAATTCATCTATCTATATAGGAGAGAACAGAGTGAAACCTAAATATAAAAACTGCTACTCTAGACGAACGCTTCAACCTAGAAGAACAAAACATGGTGAGCCAAGTGGGATTTGTGTCCCGATCTTCACCACCAAGTATCATCAAGATTGGTTGAAAAAATATTTGCTGGTAATTCGGAAACTCGTTATTTCTTAGAAGCTTGGCAACCCCTCTCAATGAAAGTGCTTTTCCACAGTCTGCTAGGGCTACATGAAGCGGAAACAAATCATAGAGACAAAACTGAAACTCCTTTACACTGTCAAGTTTCAAAGAGCTACTACAAACCATAATGGGATTTAGAGTTCCAAATTCAATTATATAAATATAGGAGAGAACAGAGTGAAACCTAAAAATAAAAACTGCTACTGTAGACGAAATGCTGTCAACCTAGAAGAACAAAATTTGGTGAGCCAAGTGGGATTTGTGTACTTGTCCTTAACCACCAAGTATCATCAAGATTGGGTGAAAAAAATATTTGTGGTATTTCAAAAACTCGTAATTTCTTGGAATCTTGGCAACCCCTCTCAATGAAAGTGCTATCCACCATCTGTGCCTACGCTACTTGAAGAGGAAACAAACCATAGAGACAAAACAAGAGAACTCCTTTATTTTGTGAATTTTCAAAGAGCCACTACAAACCATGTTGGATTTAGAGTTCAATTCAATCTCTTATCTATAGCAGAGAACAGAGTGAAACCTAAATATAAAAACTGCTACTGTAGACGAACGCTCAACCTAGAAGAACAAAATTTGGTGATCCATGTGGGATTTGTGAACTGATCATTACCACCAAGTATCATCAAGATTGGGTGAAAATATATTTGCTGGTATTTCGGAAACTCGTAATTTGTTGGAAACTTGGCAACCCCTCTAAAGGAAAGTGCTTTTCTACAGTCACTGCTTAGGGCTACTTAAAGAGGAAAACAAATCATAGAGACAAAACTGAAGAACTCCTTTATTTTGTCAAGTTTCAAAGAGCTACTACAAACCATGTTGGATTTAGAGTTCCAAATTCATCTATCTATATAGGAGAGAACAGAGTGAAACCTAAAAAATAAAAACTGCTACTGTAAACGAACGCTTCAACCTAGAAGAATAAAATTTGGTGAGCCAAGTGAGATTTGTGTACTGATCATTACCACCAAGTATCAATGAACATTGGTGAAAAAATGTTTGCTGGTATTTCGGAAAATCCTTATTTCTTAGAAGACTTGGCAACCCCTCTCAATGAAAGTGCTTTTCCACAGTCTGTGCCTTGGGCTTCTTGAAGAGGAAACAAACCATAGAACACAAAACTGAGAACTCCTTTTTTTTGTCACTTCAAAGAGCTACTACAAACCATGTTGGAATTAGAGTTCCAAATTCATCTATCTATATAGGAGAGAACAGTTGAAACCTAAAAATAAAAACTGCTACTGTAAATGAACGCTTCAACCTAGAGAACAAAATTTGGTGAGCCAAGTGGGATTTGAGTACTTGTCATTAACACCACGTATCATCAACATTGGGTGAAAAAATATTTGCTGATATTTCGGAAACTCGTAATTTCTTGGAAACCTGGCAACCCCTTCAATGAAAGTGCTTTTCCACAGACTCTGCTTAGGGCTACATGATGCGGAAACAAATAATAGAGACAATCTGAAAACCTTTATTTTGTCAAGTTTCAAAGAGCAACTACAAACCATGTTGGATTTAGAGTTCCAAATTCATCTATCTATATAGGAGAGAACAGAGTGAAACCTAAAAATAGAAACTGCTACTGTAAACGAACGCTTCAACCTAGAAGAACAAAATTTGGTGAGTCAAGTGGGATTTGTGTACTGATCGTAAACACCAAGTATCATCAAGATTGGGTGAAAAAATATTTGCTGGTATTTCGGGAACTCGTAATTTCTTGGAAGCTTGGCAACCCCTCTCAATGAAAGTGCGTATCCACCGTCTGTGCCTACCGCTACTTGAAGAGGAAATAAACCAGAGACAGAACAGAGAACTCCTTTATTTTGTGAATTTTCAAAGAGCCACTACAAACCATGTTGGATTTAGAGTTCCAAATTCATCTATCTATATAGGAGAGAACAGAGTGAAAACCTAAACATAAAATTGCTACTGTAGACGAACGCTTCAACCTAGAAGAACAAAAATTGGTGAGCCAAGTGGGCTTTGTGTACTTGTCCTTACCACCCAGTATCATCAAGATTGGGTGAAAAAATATTTGCTGGTATTGCGGAAACTCATTATTTCTTAGAAGCTTGGCAACCCCTCTCAATGAAAGTGCTTTTCCACAGTCTGTGCCAGGGCTACTTGAAGAGGAAACAAACCATAGAGACAAAACTGCGAACTCCTTTATTTTGTCAAGTTTCAGAGCTACTACAAACCATGTTAGATTTAGAGTTCCAAATTCATCTATCTATATAGGAGAGAGGAGAGTGAAATCTAAATATAAAAATTGCTACTGTAGACGAACGCTTCAACCTAGAAGAACAAAATATGGTGAGCCAAGTGCGAATTGTGTACTGATCATCACCACCAAGTATCATCAGGATTGGGTGAAAAAATACTTGCTAGTATTTATTAAACTCGTTATTTCTTAGAAGCTTGGCAACCCCTCTCAATGAAAGTGCTTTTCCACTTTCTGTGCTAGGGCTACTTGAAGAGGAATCAAACATTATATACAAAACTGAGAACTCCTTTATTTTGTCAAGTTTCAAAGAGCTACTACAAACCCATGTTGGATTTAGAGTTCCAAATTCATCTATCTATATAGCAGAGAACAGAGTGAAACCTAAATTTAAAAACTGCTACTGTAGACGAACGATTCAACCTAGAAGAACAAAATTTGGTGAGCCAAGTGGGATTTGGATACTGATCATTAGCACCACGTATCATCAACATGGGGTGACAAAATATTTGCTGGTATTTTGGAAAACCGTAATTTCTTGGAAGCTTGGCAACACCTTTCAATGAAAGTGCATTTCCACAGTCTCTGCTTAGGGCTACATGAAGCGGAAACAAATCATAGAGACAAAACTGAGAACTCCTTTACTTTGTCAAGTTTCAAGAGCTACTACAAACCATATTGGATTTAGAGTTCCAAATTCATCTATCTATATAGGAGAGAACAGAGTGAAACCTAAATATAAAAACTGCTACTCTAGACGAACGCTTCAACCTAGAAGAACAAAACATGGTGAGCCAAGTGGGATTTGTGTCCCGATCTTCACCACCAAGTATCATCAAGATTGGTTGAAAAAATATTTGCTGGTAATTCGGAAACTCGTTATTTCTTAGAAGCTTGGCAACCCCTCTCAATGAAAGTGCTTTTCCACAGTCTCTGCTAGGGCTACATGAAGCGGAAACAAATCATAGAGACAAAACTGAAAACTCCTTTACACTGTCAAGTTTCAAAGAGCTACTACAAACCATAATGGATTTAGAGTTCCAAATTCATCTATCTATATAGGAGAGAACAGAGTGAAACCTAAAAATAAAAACTGCTACTGTAGACGAATGCTTCAACCTAGAAGAACAAAATTTGGTGAGCCAAGTGGGATTTGTGTACTTGTCCTTACCACCAAGTATCATCAAGATTGGGTGAAAAAATATTTGCTGGTATTTCAAAAACTCGTAATTTCTTGGAATCTTGGCAACCCCTCTCAATGAAAGTGCGTATCCACCATCTGTGGCCTACGGCTACTTGAAGAGGAAACAAACCATAGAGACAAAACAGAGAACTCCTTTATTTTGTGAATTTTCAAAGAGCCACTACAAACCATGTTGGATTTAGAGTTCCAAATTCATCTATCTATATAGCAGAGAACAGAGTGAAACCTAAATATAAAAACTGCTACTGTAGACGAACGCTTCAACCTAGAAGAACAAAATTTGGTGATCCATGTGGGATTTGTGAACTGATCATTACCACCAAGTATCATCAAGATTGGGTGAAAATATATTTGCTGGTATTTCGGAAACTCGTAATTTGTTGGAACCTTGGCAACCCCTCTAAAGGAAAGTGCTTTTCTACAGTCACTGCTTAGGGCTACTTAAAGAGGAAACAAATCATAGAGACAAAACTGAGAACTCCTTTATTTTGTCAAGTTTCAAAGAGCTACTACAAACCATGTTGGATTTAGAGTTCCAAATTCATCTATCTATATAGGAGAGAACAGAGTGAAACCTAAAAAATAAAAACTGCTACTGTAAACGAACGCTTCAACCTAGAAGAATAAAATTTGGTGAGCCAAGTGAGATTTGTGTACTGATCATTACCACCAAGTATCATGAACATTGGTGAAAAAATGTTTGCTGGTATTTCGGAAAATCCTTATTTCTTAGAAGCTTGGCAACCCCTCTCAATGAAAGTGCTTTTCCACAGTCTGTGCCTTGGGCTTCTTGAAGAGGAAACAAACCATAGACACAAAACTGAGAACTCCTTTTTTTTTGTCAACTTTCAAAGAGCTACTACAAACCATGTTGGAATTAGAGTTCCAAATTCATCTATCTATATAGGAGAGAACAGTTGAAACCTAAAAATAAAAACTGCTACTGTAAATGAACGCTTCAACCTAGAAGAACAAAATTTGGTGAGCCAAGTGGGATTTGAGTACTTGTCATTAACACCACGTATCATCAACATTGGGTGAAAAAATATTTGCTGATATTTCGGAAACTCGTAATTTCTTGGAAACCTGGCAACCCCTTTCAATGAAAGTGCTTTTCCACAGACTCTGCTTAGGGCTACATGATGCGGAAACAAATAATAGAGACAAATCTGAAAACTCCTTTATTTTGTCAAGTTTCAAAGAGCAACTACAAACCATGTTGGATTTAGAGTTCCAAATTCATCTATCTATATAGGAGAGAACAGAGTGAAACCTAAAAATATAAACTGCTACTGTAAACGAACGCTTCAACCTAGAAGAACACAATTTGGTGAGTCAAGTGGGATTTGTGTACTGATCGTAAACACCAAGTATCATCAAGATTGGGTGAAAAAATATTTGCTGGTATTTCGGGAACTCGTAATTCTTGGAAGCTTGGCAACCCCTCTCAATGAAAGTGCGTATCCACCGTCTGTGCCTACCGCTACTTGAAGAGGAAATAAACCACAGAGACAGAACAGAGAACTCCTTTATTTTGTGAATTTTCAAAGAGCCACTACAAACCATGTTGGATTTAGAGTTCCAAATTCATCTATCTATATAGGAGAGAACAGAGTGAAACCTAAACATAAAATTGCTACTGTAGACGAACGCTTCAACCTAGAAGAACAAAAATTGGTGAGCCAAGTGGGCTTTGTGTACTTGTCCTTACCACCCAGTATCATCAAGATTGGGTGAAAAAATATTTGCTGGTATTGCGGAAACTCATTATTTCTTAGAAGCTTGGCACCCCTCTCAATGAAAGTGCTTTTCCACAGTCTGTGCCAGGGCTACTTGAAGAGGAAACAAACCATAGAGACAAAACTGCGAACTCCTTTATTTTGTCAAGTTTCAGAGCTACTACAAACCATGTTAGATTTAGAGTTCCAAATTCATCTATCTATATAGGAGAGAGGAGAGTGAAATCTAAATATAAAAATTGCTACTGTAGACGAACGCTTCAACCTAGAAGAACAAAATATGGTGAGCCAAGTGCGAATTGTGTACTGATCATCACCACCAAGTATCATCAGGATTGGGTGAAAAAATACTTGCTAGTATTTATTAAACTCGTTATTTCTTAGAAGCTTGGCAACCCCTCTCAATGAAAGTGCTTTTCCACTTTCTGTGCTAGGGCTACTTGAAGAGGAATCAAACATTATATACAAAACTGAGAACTCCTTTATTTTGTCAAGTTTCAAAGAGCTACTACAAACCCATGTTGGATTTAGAGTTCCAAATTCATCTATCTATATAGCAGAGAACAGAGTGAAACCTAAATTTAAAAACTGCTACTGTAGACGAACGATTCAACCTAGAAGAACAAAATTTGGTGAGCCAAGTGGGATTTGGATACTGATCATTAGCACCACGTATCATCAACATGGGGTGACAAAATATTTGCTGGTATTTTGGAAAACCGTAATTTCTTGGAAGCTTGGCAACACCTTTCAATGAAAGTGCATTTCCACAGTCTCTGCTTAGGGCTACATGAAGCGGAAACAAATCATAGAGACAAAACTGAGAACTCCTTTACTTTGTCAAGTTTCAAAGAGCTACTACAAACCATATTGGATTTAGAGTTCCAAATTCATCTATCTATATAGGAGAGAACAGAGTGAAACCTAAATATAAAAACTGCTACTCTAGACGAACGCTTCAACCTAGAAGAACAAAACATGGTGAGCCAAGTGGGATTTGTGTCCCGATCTTCACCACCAAGTATCATCAAGATTGGTTGAAAAAATATTTGCTGGTAATTCGGAAACTCGTTATTTCTTAGAAGCTTGGCAACCCCTCTCAATGAAAGTGCTTTTCCACAGTCTCTGCTAGGGCTACATGAAGCGGAAACAAATCATAGAGACAAAACTGAAAACTCCTTTACACTGTCAAGTTTCAAAGAGCTACTACAAACCATAATGGATTTAGAGTTCCAAATTCATCTATCTATATAGGAGAGAACAGAGTGAAACCTAAAAATAAAAACTGCTACTGTAGACGAATGCTTCAACCTAGAAGAACAAAATTTGGTGAGCCAAGTGGGATTTGTGTACTTGTCCTTACCACCAAGTATCATCAAGATTGGGTGAAAAAATATTTGCTGGTATTTCAAAAACTCGTAATTTCTTGGAATCTTGGCAACCCCTCTCAATGAAAGTGCGTATCCACCATCTGTGCCTACGGCTACTTGAAGAGGAAACAAACCATAGAGACAAAACAGAGAACTCCTTTATTTTGTGAATTTTCAAAGAGCCACTACAAACCATGTTGGATTTAGAGTTCCAAATTCATCTATCTATATAGCAGAGAACAGAGTGAAACCTAAATATAAAAACTGCTACTGTAGACGAACGCTTCAACCTAGAAGAACAAAATTTGGTGATCCATGTGGGATTTGTGAACTGATCATTACCACCAAGTATCATTAAGATTGGGTGAAAAAATATTTGCTAGTATTTCGGAAACTCGTAATTTCTTAGAAGCTTGGCAACCGTTCTCAATGAAAGTGCTTTTACACAGTCTGTGCCTAGGGCTACTTGAAGAGGAAACAAACCATAGAGAAAATACTGGGAACTCCATTATTTTGTCAAGTTTTAAAGAGCTACTACAAACCATGTTGGATTTAGAGTTCCAAATTCATCTATCTATATAGGAGAGAACAGAGTGAAACCGAAATGTAAAAACTGCTACTGTAGACGAACGCTTCAACCTAAAAGAACAAAATTTGGGGAGCCAAGTAGGATTTGTGTACTGATCATTACCACCTAGTATCATCAAGAGTGGGTGAAAAAATATTTGCTGGTATTTCGGAAACTCGTTATTTCTTAGAAGCTTGGTAACCCCTCTCAATGAAAGTGCTTTTCCACAGTCTGTGCCTAGGGCTACTTTAAGAGAAAACAAACCATAGAGACAAAACTGAGAACTCCTTTATTTTGTCAAGTTTCAAAGATCTACTACAAACCATGTTGGATTTAGTGTTCCTAATTCATCTATCTATATAGGAGAGAACAGAGTGAAACCTAAAAATGAAAACTGCTACTGAAAACGAATGCTTCAACCTAGAAGAACAAAATTTGGTGAGCCAAGTGGGATTTGTGAACTGATCATTACCATCAAGTATCATCAAGATTGGGTGAAAAAATATTTGCTCGTATTTCGGAAACTCGTAATTTGTTGAAACCTTGGCAACCCCTCTCAAGGAAAGTGCTTTTCCACAGTCACTGCTTAGGGCTACTTGAAGCGGAAACAAATCAAAGAGACAAAACTGAGAACTCCTTTACTCTGTCAACTTTCAAAGAGCTACTACAAACCATGTTGGATTTAGAGTTCCAAAGTCATCTATCTATATAGGAGAGAACAGAGTGAAACCAAATAATAAAAACTGCTACTCTAGACGAACGCTTCAAACTAGAAGAACAGAATTTCGTGAGCCAAGTGGGACTTGTGTACTGATCATTATCACCAAATATCATCAAGATTTTGTGAAAAAATATTTGCTAGGATTTCAGAAACTCGTAATTTCTTAGAAGCTTGGCAACCCCTCTCAATTAAAGTGCTTTTGTACCGTTTGTGCCTGGGGCTACTTGAAGAGGAAACAAACCATATAGAAAAAACTGAGAACTCCTTTACTTTGTCAAGTTTCAAAGAGCCACTACAAACCATGTTGGATTTAGAGTTCCAAATTCATCTATCTATATAGGAGAGAACAGAGTGAAACCTAAATATAAAAATTGCTACTGTAGACGAATGCTTCAACCTAGAAGAACAAAATATATGAGCCAAGTGGGATTTGTGTACTGATCATCACCACCAAGTATCATCAGGATTGGGTGAAAAAGATATTTGCTGGTATTTCGGAAAATCGTTATTACTTAGAAGCTTGGCAACCCCTCTAAATGAAAGTGCTTTTCCACAGTCTGTTCCTAGGGCTCCTTGAAGAGGAATCAAACCATAGAGACAAAATGAGAACTCCTTTATTTTGTCACGTTTCATAGAGCTACTACAAACCATGATGGATTTAGAGTTCCAAATTCATCTATCTATATAGCAGAGAACAGAGTGAAACCTAAATATAAAAACTGCTAGTGTTGACGAACGCTTCAACCTAGAAGAACAAAATTTGGTGAGCCAGGTGGGATTTGTGTACTGATCATACCACCCAGTGTCATCAAGATTGCGTGAAAAAATATTTGCTGGTATTTTGGAAACTCGTTATTTCTTGGAAGCTTGGCAACCTCTCTCAATGAAAGTACATTTTCACAGTCTCTGCTTAGGGCTACTTGAAGCGGAAACAAATCATTGAGACAAAACTGAGTGCTCTTTTATTTTGTCAAGTTTCAAATAGCTACTACAAACCATATTGGATTTAGAGTTCCAAATTCATCCTTCTATATAGGAGAGAACAGAGTGAAACCTAAATATAAAAACTGCTACTGTAGACGAACGCTTGAACCTAGAAAAACAAAATTTGGTGAGCCAAGTGGGATTTGTGTACCGATCTTCACCACCAAGTATCATCAAGATTGGGTGAAAAAATATTTGCTGGTAATTCGGAAACTCGTTATTTCTTAGAAGCTTGGCAACCATGTCAATGAAAGTGATTTTCCACAGTCTGTGCCAGGGCTACTTGAAGAGGAAACAAACCATAGAGTCAAAACAGAGAACTCCTTTATTTTGTGAATTTTCAAAGAGCCACTACAAACCATGTTGGGTTTAGAGTTCCAAATTCATCTATCTCTATAGCGGAGAACAGAGTGAAACCTAAACATAAAAACTGCTACTGTAGACGAACGCTTCAACCTAGAAGAACAAAATTTGGTGATCCAAGTGGGATTTGTGAACTGATCATTAACACCAAGTATCATCAAGATTGGGTGAAAAAAAATTTGCTCGTATTACGGAAACTTGTAATTTGTTGGAACCTTGGCAACCCCTCTCAAGGAAAGTGCTTTTCCACAGTCACTACTTAGGGCTACTTGAAGCGGAAACAAATCAAAGAGACAAAACTGAGAACTCCTTTATTTTGTCAAGTTTCAAAGAGCTACTACAAACCATGTTGGATTTAGAGTTCCAAATTCATCTATCTATATAGGAGAAAACAGAGTGAATCCTTAATATAAAAATTGCTACTGTAGACGAACGTTTCAACCTAGAAGAACAAAATTTGGTGAGCCAAGTGGGAATTGTGTACTGATCATCACCACCAAGTATCATCAAGTTGGGTGAAAAAATATGTGCTGGTATTTCGGAAACTCGTTATTTTTAGAAGCTTGGCAACCCTGTCAATGAAAGTGCTTTTCCACAGTCTGTGCCTAGGGATACTTGAAGAGGAAACAAACCATAGAGACAAAACTGAGAACTTTTTTATTTTGTCAAATTTCAGAGAGCTACTACAAACCATGTTGGATTTAGAGTTCCAAATTCATCTATCTACATAGCAGAGAACACAGTGAAACCTAAATATAAAAACTGCTACTGTAAACGAACGCTTCAACCTAGAAGAACAGAATTTGGTGAGCCAAGTCGGATTTGGATACCAATCATTAGCACCACGTATCATCAACATTGGGTGACAAAATATTTGCTGGTATTCGGAAACTCGTAATTTCTTGGAAGCTTGGCAACCCCTTTCAATGAAAGTGCTTTTCCACAGTCTCTGCTTAGGGCTACATGAAGCGGAAACAAATCATAGAGACAAAACTGAGAACTCCTTTACTTTGTCAAGTTTCAAAGAGCTACTACAAACCATATTGGATTTAGAGTTCCAAATTCATCTATCTATATAGGAGAGAACAGAGTGAAACCTAAAAATAAAAACTGCTACTGTAGACGAATGCTTCAACCTAGAAGAACAATATTTGGTGAGCCAAGTGGGATTTGTGTACTTGTCCTTACCACCAAGAATCATCAAGATTGGGTGAAAAAATATTTGCTGGTATTTCGGAAACTCGTTATTTCTTAGAAGCTTGGCAACCCCTCTCAATGAAAGTGCTTTTCCACAATCTGTGCCAGGGCTACTTGAAGAGGAAACAAAGCATAGAGACAAAACTGAGAACTCCTTTATTTTGTCAAGTTTCAAAGAGCTACTACAAACCATGTTGGATTTAGAGTTCCAAATTCATCTATCTATATAAAAGAGAACAGAGTGAAACGTAACAATAAAAACTGCTACTGAAATCGAACGCTTCGACCTAGAAGAACAAAATTTGGTGAGTCAAGTGGGATTTGTGTACCGATCGTAAACACCAAGTATCATCAAGATTGGGTGAAAAAATATTTGCTGGTATTTCGGAAACTCGTAATTTCTTGGAAGCTTGGCAACCCCTCTCAATGAAAGTGCTTTTTTACCGTTTGTTCCTGGGGCTACTTGAAGAGGAACAAACCATAGAGAAAAAACTGAGAGCTCCTTTATTTTGTCAAGTTTCAAAGAGCCCCTACAAACCATGTTGGATTTAGAGTTCCAAATTCATCTATGTATATAGGAGAGAACAGAGTGAAACCTAAATATAAAAACTGCTACTGTAGTCGAACGCTTCAACCAAGAAGAACAAAATTTGGTGAGCCAAGTGGGATTTGTGTACCGATCTTCACCACCAAGTATCATCAAGATTGGGTGAAAATATATTTGCTGGTATTTCGGAAACTCATAATTTGTTGGAACCTTGGCAACCCCTCTCAAGGAAAGTGCTTTTCTACAGTCACTGCTTAGGGCTACTTAAAGAGGAAACAAATCATAGAGACAAAACTGAGAACTCCTTTATTTTGTCAAGTTTCAAAGAGCTACTACAAACCATGTTGGATTTAGAGTTCCAAATTCATCTATCTATATAGGAGAGAACAGAGAGAAACCTAAAAAATAAAAACTGCTACTGTAAACGAACCCTTCAACCTAGAAGAACAAAATTTGGTGAGCCAAGTGAGATTTGTGTACTGATCATTACCACCAAGTATCATCAACATTGGTGAAAAAATATTTGCTGGTATTTCGGAAAATCCTTATTTCTTAGAAGCTTGGCAACCCCTCTCAATGAAAGTGCTTTTCCACAGTCTGTGCCTTGGGCTTCTTGAAGAGGAAACAAACCATACACACAAAACTGAGAACTCCTTTTTTTTGTCAACTTTCAAAGAGCTACTACAAACCATGTTGGAATTAGAGTTCCAAATTCATCTATCTGTATAGGAGAGAACAGAGTGAAACCTAAAAATAAAAACTGCTACTGTAAATGAACGCTTCAACCTAGAAGAACAAAATTTGGTGAGCCAAGTGGGATTTGTGTACTTGTCATTAACACCATGTATCATCAACATTGGGTGAAAAAATATTTGCTGATATTTCGGAAACTCGTAATTTCTTGGAAACCTGGCAACCCCTTTCAATGAAAGTGCTTTTCCACAGACTCTGCTTAGGGCTACATGATGCGGAAACAAATAATAGAGACAAATCTGAAAACTCCCTTATTTTGTCAAGTTTCAAAGAGCAACTACAAACCATGTTGGATTTAGAGTTCCAAATTCATCTATCTATATAGGAGAGAACAGAGTGAAACCTAAAAATATAAACTGCTACTGTAAACGAACGCTTCAACCTAGAAGAACAAAATTTGGTGAGCCAAGTGGGATTTGTGTACCAATCATTACCACCAAGTATCATCAAGATTGGGTGAAAAAATATTTGCTGGAATTTCGGAAACTCGTAATTTATTGGAAGCTTGGCAACCCCTTTCAATGAAAGTGCTTTTTGACAGTCTCTGCTTTGGGCTACATGAAGCGGCAACAAATCAAAGAGACAAAACTGAGAACTAATTTACTTTGTGAAGTTTCAAAGAGCTATTACACACCATGTTGGATTTAGAGTTCCAAATTCATCTATCTATGTAGGAGAGATTATAGTGAAACATAAATATAAAACTGCTACTGTAGACGAACGCTTCAACCTAGAAGAACAAAATTTGGTGAGCCAAGTGGGATTTGTGTACTTGTCACTACAACCACGTATCATCAACATTGGGGGAAAAAATATGTGCTGGTATTTTGGAAACTCGTTATTTATAAGAAGGTTGGGAACCCCTCTCAATGAAAGTGCTTTTCCACAGTCTGTGCCTAGGACTACTAGAAGAGGAAACAAACGATAGAGAAAAAACTGAGAACTCCTTTATTTTGTCAAGTTTCAAAGAGCTACTACAAACCATGTTGGATTTAGAGTTCCAAATTCATCTATCAATATAGGAGAGAACAGAGTGAAACCTAAATATAAAAACTGCTACTGTAGACGAACGCGTCAACGTAGAAGAACAAAATTTGGTGAGCCAAGTGGGATTTGTGTATTGATATTACCACCAAGTATCATCAACATTGGGTGAAAAAATATTTGCTGGTATTTCGGAAACTCGTTATTTCTTAGAAGCTTGGCAACCCGTCTCAATGAAAGTGCTTTTCCACAGTCTTTGCCTAGGGCTACTTGAAGAGGAAACAAACCATAGAGACAAAACTGAGAATTCCTTTATTTTTTCAAGTTTCAAAGAGCTACTACAAACCATGTTGGATTTAGGGTTCCAAATTCATCTATCTATATAGGAGAGAACAGAGTGAAACCTAAATATAAAAACTGCTACTGTAAACTAACGCTTCAACCTAGAAGAACAAAATTTGGTGAGCCAAGTGGGATTTCTGTACTTGTCACTACCACCACGTATCATCAACATTCGGTTAAAAAATATTTGCTGGTATTTCGGAAACTCGTTATTTCTTAGAAGCTTGGCAACCCCACTCAATGAAAATGCTTTTCCACAATCTGTGCCTAGGACTACTAGAAGAGGAAACAAACCATAGTGAAAAAACTGAGAACTCCTTTATTTTGTCAAGTTTCAAAGAGCTACTACAAACCATGTTGGATTTAGAGTTCCAAATTCATCTATCAATATAGGAGAGAACAGAGTGAAACCTAAATATGAAAACTGCTACTGTAGACGAACGCGTCAACGTAGAAGATCAAAATTTGGTGAGCCAAGTGGGATTTGTGTACTGATCATTACCACCAAGTATCATCAAGATTGGGTGAAAAAATATTTGCTGGTATTTCGGAAACTAGTTTTTTCTTAGAAGCTTGGCAACCCCTCTCAATGAAAGTGCTTTTGCACACTCTGTGCATAGGGCTACTTGAAGATGAAACAAACCATAGAGACAAAACTGAGAACTCCTTTATTTTGTCAAGTTTCAAAGAGCTACTACAAACCATGTTGTATTTAGAGTTCCAAACTCATCTATCGATATAGGAGAGAACAGAGTGAAACCTAAATATAAATACTGGTACTGTAAACGAACACTTCAACCTAGTAGAACAAAATTTGGTGAACCAAGTGGCATTTGTGTACTGATCATTACCACCAAGTATCATCAACATTGGGTGAAAGAATATTTGCTGGTATTTCGGAAACTCGTAATTTATTGGTAGCTTGGCAACCCCTTTCAATTAAAGTGCTTTTCCACAGTCTCTGCTTAGGGCTACATGAAGTGGAAACAAATCATAGAGACAAAACTGAGAACTCCTTTATTTTGTCAAGTTTCAAAGAGCTACTACAAACCATGTTGGATACAGAGTTCCAAATTCATCTATCTATATAGGAGAGAACAGAGGGAAAACTAAAAATATAAACTGCTACTCTAAACGAACGCTTCATCCTTGAAGAACAAAATTTGGTGAGTCAAGTGGGATTTGTGTACCGATCATGACCACCAAGTATCATCAAGATTAGTGAAAAAATATTTGCTGATATTTCGGAAAGTCCGAATTTCTTAGAAGGTTGGCAACCCCTCTCAATGAAAGTACTTTACCAGAGTCTGTGCCTAGGGCTACTTGAAGAGTAAACAAACCATAGAGACAAAACTGAGAACTCCTTTATTTTGTCAAGTTTCAAAGAGCTACTACAAACCATGTTGGATTTTGAGTTCCAAATTCATCTATCTATATAGGAGAGAACAGAGTGAAACTTAAAAATAAAAACAGCAACTGTAAACGAACGCTTCAACCTAGAGGAAGAAAATTTTGTGAGCCAAGTGGGATTTGTGTACCAATCATTACCACCAAGTATTATCAAGATTGGCTGAGAAAATATTTGCTGGTATTTCGGAAACTCGTTATTTCTTAAAAGCTTGGCAACCCCTCTCAATGAAAGTGCTTTTCCACAGTCTGTGCCTAGGGCGACTTGAAGAGGAAACAAACCATAGAGATAAAACTGAGAACTCCTTTACTTTTTCAAGTTTCAAAGAGCTATTACACACCATGTTGGATTTAGAATTCCAAATTCATCTATCTATATAGGAGAGAACAGAGTGAAACCTAAAAATAAAAACTGCTACTGTAAACGAACGCTTCAACCTAGAAGAACAAAAATTTGGTGAGGCAAGTGGGATTTGTGTACTTGTCATTACCACCACGTATCATCAAGATTGGGTGAAAAAATATTTGCTGGTATTTCGGAAACTCGTTATTTCTTAGAAGCTTGGCAACCCCTTTCAATGAAAGTGCTTTTCCACAGTCTCTGCTTAGGCCTAAAGGAAGCGCAAACAAATCATAGAGACAAACCTGAAAACTCCTTTATTTTTTCAAGTTACAAAGAGCTACTAAAAACCATGTTGGATTTAGAGTTTTAAATTCATCTATCTATATATGAGAGAACAGACTGAAACCTAAATATAAAAACTGCTACTGTAGACGAACGCTTCAACCTAGAAGAACAAAATTTGGAGAGCAAAGTGGGATTTGTGTACTGATCATTACCACCAAGTATCATCAAGATTGGGTGAAAAAATATTTGCTGGTATTTTAAAAATCGTTATCTCTTAGAACCTTGGCAACCCCTCTCAATGAAAGTGCTTTTCCACACTCTGTGCCTAGGGATACTTGAAGATGAAACAAACCATAGTGACAAAACTGAGAACTCCTTTCTTTTGTCAAGTTACAAATAGCTACTACAAACCATGTTGGATTTAGAGTTCCAAATTCATCTGTCTATATAGGAGAGAACAGAGTGAAACCTAAAAATAAAAACTGCTACTGTAAACGAACGCTTCAACCTAGGAAAACAAAATTTGGTTAGCCAAGTGGGATTTGTGTACTTGTCATTACCACCACGTATCATCAACACTGGGTGAAAAAATATTTGCTGCTATTTCGGAAACTCCTAATTTATTGGAAGCTTGGCAACCCCTTTCAATGAAAGTGCTTTTTCACAGTCTCTGCTTAGGGTTACATGAAGCGGCAACAAATCAAAGAGACAAAACTGAGAACTCCTTTCTTTTGTCAAGTTTCAAAGAGCTACTTCAAACCATGTTGGATTTAGAGTTCCAAATTCATCTATATATATAGGAGAGAACTGAGGGAAAAATTAAATATAAACTGCTACTGAAAACGAACGCGTCTACCTAGAAGAAAAAAATTTTTTGAGTCAAGTGGGATTTGTGTACCAATCATTACAACCAAGTATCATCAACATTGGGTGAAAAAAATATTTGCTGGTATTTCAGAAACTCGTTATTTCTTAGAAGCTTATCAACCCCTCTCAATGAAATTGCTTTTCCACAATCTGTGCCTAGGACTACTTGAAGAGGAAACAAACCATAGAGAAAAAACTGAGAACTCCTTTATTTTGTCAACTTTCAAAGAACTACTACAAACCATGTTGGATTTAGAGTTCCAAATTCATCTATCTATATAAGAGAGAACAGAGTGAAACCTAAATATAAAAACTGATAGTGTAAACGAACGCTTCAACCTAGAAGAACAAAATTTGGTGAGCCAAGTGGGATTTGTGTACTGATCATTACCAGAAAGTATCATCAACATTGGTGAAAAAATATTTGCTGGTATTTCGGAAAATCGTTATTTCTTAGAAGCTTGGCAACCCCTCACAATGAAAGTGCTTTTCCACAGTCTGTGCCTAGGGCTCCTTGAAGAGGAAACAAACCATAGAGACAAAACAGAGAACTCCTTTATTTTGTCAACTTTCAAAGAGCTACTACAAACCATGTTGGATTTAGAGTTCCAAATTCATATATCTATATAGGAGAGAACAGAGTGAAACCTAAAAATAAAAACTGCTACTGTAAACGAACGCTGCAACCTAGAAGAACAAAATTTGGTGAGCGAAGTGGAATTTGTGTACTTGTCATTACCACCACGTATCATCAACATTGGGTGAAAAAATATTTGCTGGTATTTCGGAAACTCGTTATTTCTTAAAACATTGGCAACCCATCTCAATGAAAGTGCTATTCCACAGTCTGTGCCTAGGGCGAATTGATGAGGAAACAAACCACAGAGACAAAACTGAAAACTCCTTTATTTTGTCAAGTTTCAAAGAGCTATTACAGACAATGTTGGATTTAGAGTTCCAAATTCATCTATCTATGTAGGAGAGAAGAGAGTGAAACCTAAATATAAAAACTGATACTGTAGACGAACGCTTCATCCCAGAAGAACAAAATATGGTGAGAGAAGTGGGATTTGTGTACTGATCATTACCACCAAGTATCATCAACATTGGGTGAGAAAATATTTGCTGGTATTTCGGAAACTCGTTATTTCTTAGTAGCTTGGCAACCCCTCTCAATGAAAGTGCTTTTCCACAGTGTGTGCCGAGGGCTACTTGAGAGGAAACAAACCATAGAGACAAAACTGAGAAGTCCTTTATTTTGTCAATTTTCAAAGAGCTAGTACAAACCATGTTGGATTTAGAGTTCCAAATTCCTCTATCTATATAGGAGAGAAGAGAGTGAAACCTAAAAGTAAAAACTGCTACTGTAAACGAACGCTTCAACCTAGAAGAACAAAATTTGGTGAGCCAAGTGGGATTTGTGAACTTGTCATTACCACAATGTATCATCAACATTGGTTGAAACAATATTTGCTGGTATTTCGGAAAGCGTTATTTCTTAATGGCTTGGCAACCCCTCTCAATGAAAGTGGTTTTCCACAGTCTGTGCCTAGGACTACTTGAACAGGAAACAAACCATAGAGAAAAAACTGAGAACTCCTTTATTTTGTCAAGTTTCAAAGAGCTACTACAAACCATGTTGGATTTAGAGTTCCAAATTCATCTATCTATATAGGAGAGAACACAGTGAAACCTAAATATAAAAACTGCTACTGTAAACGAAAGCTTCAACCTAGAACAAAATTTGGTGAGCCAAGTGGGATTTGTGTACTGATCATTACCACTAAGTATCATCAACATTGGGTGAAAAAATATTTGCTGGTATTTCGGAAACTCGTAATTTCTTGGAAGCTTGGCAACCCCTTTCAATGAAAATGCTTTTCCACAGTCTCTGCTTAGGGCTACATGTAGTGGAAACAAATCATAGAGACAAAACTGAGAACTCCTTTCTTTTGTCAAGTTTCAAATAGCTACTACAAACCATGTTGGATTTAGAGTTCCAAATTCATCTGTCTATATAGGAGAGAACAGAGTGAAACCTAAAAATGAAAACTGCTACTGTAAACGAACGCTTCAACCAAGGAAAACAAAATTTGGTTAGCCAAGTGGGATTTGTGTACATGTCATTACCACCACGTATCATCAACACTGGGTGAAAAAATATTTGCTGCTATTTCGGAAACTCCTAATTTATTGGAAGCTTGGCAACCCCTTTCAATGAAAGTGCTTTTTCACAGTCTCTGCTTAGGGTTACATGAAGCGGCAACAAATCAAAGAGACAAAACTGAGAACTCCTTTCTTTTGTCAAGTTTCAAAGAGCTACTACAAACCATGTTGGATTTAGAGTTCCAAATTCATCTATATATATAGGAGAGAACAGAGGGAAAACTAAAAATATTAACTGCTACTGAAAACGAACGCTTCAACCTAGAAGAAAAAAATTTTTTGAGTCAAGTGGGATTTGTGTACCAATCATTATAACCAAGTATCATCAACATTGGGTGAAAAAAATATTTGCTGGTATTTCAGAAACTCGTTATTTCTTAGAAGCTTGGCAACCCCTCTCAATGAAATTGCTTTTCCACAATCTGTGCCTAGGACTACTTGAAGAGGAAACAAACCATAGAGAAAAAACTGAGAACTCCTTTATTTTGTCAACTTTCAAAGAACTACTACAAACCATGTTGGATTTAGAGTTCCAAATTCATCTATCTATATAAGAGAGAACAGAGTGAAACCTAAATATAAAAACTGCTACTGTAAACGAACGCTTCAACCTAGAAGAACAAAATTTGGTGAGCCAAGTGGGATTTGTGTACTGATCATTACCAGAAAGTATCATCAACATTGGTGAAAAAATATTTGCTGGTATTTCGGAAACTCGTTATTTCTTAGAAGCTTGGCAACCCCTCTCAATGAAAGTGCTTTTCCACAGTCTCTGCTTAGGGCTACATGAAGCGGAAACAAGTCATAGAGACAAAACTGAAAACTCCTTTATTTTGTCAAGTTTCAAAGAGCTACTACAAACCATGTTGGATTTACAGTTCCAAATTCATCTATCTCTATAGGAGAGAACAGAGGGAACTTAAAAATATAAACTGCTACTGTAAACGAACGCTTCAACCTAGAAGAAAAAATTTGGTGAGTCAAGTGGGATTTGTGTACCAATCATTACCACCAAGTATCATCAAGATTGGGAGAAAAAATATTTGCTGGTATTTCGGAAACTCGTTATTTCTTAGAAGCTAGGCAAACCCTCTCAATGAAATTGCTTTTCCACAGTCTGTGCCTAGGACTACTGAAGAGGAAACAAACCATAGAGAAAAAACTGAGAACTTCTTTATTTATGAACTTTCAAAGAGCTACTACAAACCATGTTGGATTTAGAGTTCCAAATTCATCTATCTATATAGGAGAGAACAGAGTGAAACCTAAATATAAAAACTGCTACTGTAAACGAACGCTTCAACCTAGAAGAACAAAATTTGTTGAGCCAAGTGCGATTTGTGTACTGATCATTACCACCAAATATCATCAACATTGGGTTAAAAAAATATTTGCTTGTATTTCAGAAACTCGTAATTTATTGAAAGATTGGCAACCCCTTTCAATGGAAGTGCTTTTCCACAGTCTCTGCTTAGGGCTACATGAAGTGGAAACAAATCATAGAGACAAAACTGAGAACTCCTTTATTTTGTCAAGTTTCAAAGAGCTACTACAAACCATGTTGGATTTAGAGTTCCAAATTCATTTATCTATATAAGAGAGAACAGAGGGCACCTAAAAATATAAACTGCTACTGTAAACGAACGCGTCCACCTAGAAGAACAAAATTTGGAGAGTCAAGTGGGATTTGTGTACCAATCATTACCACCAAGTATCATCAAGATTGGGTGAAAAAATATTTGCTGGTATTTCGGAAACTCGTTATTTCTTAGAAGCTTGGCAACCCCTCTCAATGAAAGTGCTTTTCCACAGTCTGTGCCTAGGACTACTTGAAGAGGAAACAAACCATAGAGCCAAAACTGAGAACTCCTTTATTTTTCACGTTTCAAAGAGCTACTACAAACTATGTTGGATTTAGAGTTCCAAATTCATCTATCTATATAGGAGAGAACAGAGTGAAATCCAAAAATAAAAACTGTTACTGTAAACGAACGCTTCAACCTAGAAGAAGAAAATTTGGTGAGCCAACTGGGATTTGTGTACTGATCATTACCACAACGTATGATCAACATTGGGTTAAAAAATATTTGTTGGTATTTCGGAAACTCGTTATTTCTTAAAACCTTGGCAACCCCTCTCAATGAAAGTGCTTTTCCACAGTCTGCGCCTTGGGCGACTTGAAGAGGAAACAAACCATAGAGAAAAAACTGAGAACTCCTTTACTTTGTCAAGTTTCAAAGAGCTATTACACACCATGTTGGATTTAGAGTTCCAAATTCATCTATCTATGTAGGAGAGAACAGAGTGAAACCTTAAAATAAAAACTGCTACTGTAAACGAACGCTTCAACCTAGAAGAACAAAATTTGTTGAGCCAAGTGTGATTTGTGTACTGTTCATTAACACCAAATATCATCAACATTGGGTGAAAAAATATTTGCTGGTATTTCGGAAACTCGTAACTTATTGGAAGCTTGGCAACCCCTTTCAATGGAAGTGCTTTTCCACAGTCTCTGCTTAGGGCTACATGAAGTGGAAACAAACCATAGAGACAAAACTGAGAACTCCTTTATTTTGTCAAGTTTCAGAGAGCTACTACAAACCATGTTGGATTTAGAGTTCCAAATTCATTTGTCTATATAAGAGAGAACAGAGGGAACCTAAAATTATAAACTGCTACTGTAAACGAACGCGTCCACCTAGAAGAACAAAATTTGGTGAGTTAAGTGGGATTTGAGTACCAATCATTACAACCAAGTATCATCAAGATTGGGTGAAAAAATATTTCTGGTATTTCGGAAACTCGTTATTTCTTAAAAGCTTGGCAACCCCTCTCAATGAAAGTGCTTTTCCACAGTCTGTTCCTAGGGCGACTTGAACAGGAAACAAATCATAGAGACAAAGCTGAGAACACCTTTACTTGGTCAAGTTTCAAAGAGCTATTACACACCATGTTGGATTTAGAATTCCAAATTCATCTATCTATGTAGAAGAGAACAGAGTGAAACCTAAATATAAAAACTGCTACTGTAGACGAACACTTCAACCCAGAAGAACAAAATTTGGTGAGCCAAGTGGGATT
The DNA here is from genome assembly GCF_048772815.1 of Callospermophilus lateralis. Taxonomy (NCBI): domain Eukaryota; kingdom Metazoa; phylum Chordata; class Mammalia; order Rodentia; family Sciuridae; genus Callospermophilus; species Callospermophilus lateralis. The sequence continues at coordinate 50,985 of NW_027515748.1, read as the reverse complement.
TGTGTACTGATCATTACCACCAAGTATCATCAACATTGGGTGAAAAAATATATGCTGGTATTTCGGAAACTAGTTATTTCTTAGAAGCTTGGCAACCCCTCTCAATGAAAGTACTTTTCCACAGTCTCTGCTTATTGCTACATGAAGTGGAAACAATTCATAGAGACAAAACTGAAAACTCCTTTATTTTGTCAAGTTTCAAAGAGCTACTACAATCCATGTTGGATTTAGAGTTCCAAATTCATCTATCTATATAGGAGAGAACACAGTGAAACCTAAATATAAAAACTGCTACTGTAAACGAAAGCTTCAACCTAGAACAAAATTTGGTGAGCCAAGTGGGATTTGTGTACTGATCATTACCACTAAGTATCATCAACATTGGGTGAAAAAATATTTGCTGGTATTTCGGAAACTCGTAATTTCTTGGAAGCTTGGCAACCCCTTTCAATGAAAATGCTTTTCCACAGTCTCTGCTTAGGGCTACATGTAGTGGAAACAAATCATAGAGACAAAACTGAGAACTCCTTTCTTTTGTCAAGTTTCAAATAGCTACTACAAACCATGTTGGATTTAGAGTTCCAAATTCATCTGTCTATATAGGAGAGAACAGAGTGAAACCTAAAAATGAAAACTGCTACTGTAAACGAACGCTTCAACCAAGGAAAACAAAATTTGGTTAGCCAAGTGGGATTTGTGTACATGTCATTACCACCACGTATCATCAACACTGGGTGAAAAAATATTTGCTGCTATTTCGGAAACTCCTAATTTATTGGAAGCTTGGCAACCCCTTTCAATGAAAGTGCTTTTTCACAGTCTCTGCTTAGGGTTACATGAAGCGGCAACAAATCAAAGAGACAAAACTGAGAACTCCTTTCTTTTGTCAAGTTTCAAAGAGCTACTACAAACCATGTTGGATTTAGAGTTCCAAATTCATCTATATATATAGGAGAGAACAGAGGGAAAACTAAAAATATTAACTGCTACTGAAAACGAACGCTTCAACCTAGAAGAAAAAAATTTTTTGAGTCAAGTGGGATTTGTGTACCAATCATTATAACCAAGTATCATCAACATTGGGTGAAAAAAATATTTGCTGGTATTTCAGAAACTCGTTATTTCTTAGAAGCTTGGCAACCCCTCTCAATGAAATTGCTTTTCCACAATCTGTGCCTAGGACTACTTGAAGAGGAAACAAACCATAGAGAAAAAACTGAGAACTCCTTTATTTTGTCAACTTTCAAAGAACTACTACAAACCATGTTGGATTTAGAGTTCCAAATTCATCTATCTATATAAGAGAGAACAGAGTGAAACCTAAATATAAAAACTGCTACTGTAAACGAACGCTTCAACCTAGAAGAACAAAATTTGGTGAGCCAAGTGGGATTTGTGTACTGATCATTACCAGAAAGTATCATCAACATTGGTGAAAAAATATTTGCTGGTATTTCGGAAACTCGTTATTTCTTAGAAGCTTGGCAACCCCTCTCAATGAAAGTGCTTTTCCACAGTCTCTGCTTAGGGCTACATGAAGCGGAAACAAGTCATAGAGACAAAACTGAAAACTCCTTTATTTTGTCAAGTTTCAAAGAGCTACTACAAACCATGTTGGATTTACAGTTCCAAATTCATCTATCTCTATAGGAGAGAACAGAGGGAACTTAAAAATATAAACTGCTACTGTAAACGAACGCTTCAACCTAGAAGAAAAAATTTGGTGAGTCAAGTGGGATTTGTGTACCAATCATTACCACCAAGTATCATCAAGATTGGGAGAAAAAATATTTGCTGGTATTTCGGAAACTCGTTATTTCTTAGAAGCTAGGCAAACCCTCTCAATGAAATTGCTTTTCCACAGTCTGTGCCTAGGACTACTGAAGAGGAAACAAACCATAGAGAAAAAACTGAGAACTTCTTTATTTATGAACTTTCAAAGAGCTACTACAAACCATGTTGGATTTAGAGTTCCAAATTCATCTATCTATATAGGAGAGAACAGAGTGAAACCTAAATATAAAAACTGCTACTGTAAACGAACGCTTCAACCTAGAAGAACAAAATTTGTTGAGCCAAGTGCGATTTGTGTACTGATCATTACCACCAAATATCATCAACATTGGGTTAAAAAAATATTTGCTTGTATTTCAGAAACTCGTAATTTATTGAAAGATTGGCAACCCCTTTCAATGGAAGTGCTTTTCCACAGTCTCTGCTTAGGGCTACATGAAGTGGAAACAAATCATAGAGACAAAACTGAGAACTCCTTTATTTTGTCAAGTTTCAAAGAGCTACTACAAACCATGTTGGATTTAGAGTTCCAAATTCATTTATCTATATAAGAGAGAACAGAGGGCACCTAAAAATATAAACTGCTACTGTAAACGAACGCGTCCACCTAGAAGAACAAAATTTGGAGAGTCAAGTGGGATTTGTGTACCAATCATTACCACCAAGTATCATCAAGATTGGGTGAAAAAATATTTGCTGGTATTTCGGAAACTCGTTATTTCTTAGAAGCTTGGCAACCCCTCTCAATGAAAGTGCTTTTCCACAGTCTGTGCCTAGGACTACTTGAAGAGGAAACAAACCATAGAGCCAAAACTGAGAACTCCTTTATTTTTCACGTTTCAAAGAGCTACTACAAACTATGTTGGATTTAGAGTTCCAAATTCATCTATCTATATAGGAGAGAACAGAGTGAAATCCAAAAATAAAAACTGTTACTGTAAACGAACGCTTCAACCTAGAAGAAGAAAATTTGGTGAGCCAACTGGGATTTGTGTACTGATCATTACCACAACGTATGATCAACATTGGGTTAAAAAATATTTGTTGGTATTTCGGAAACTCGTTATTTCTTAAAACCTTGGCAACCCCTCTCAATGAAAGTGCTTTTCCACAGTCTGCGCCTTGGGCGACTTGAAGAGGAAACAAACCATAGAGAAAAAACTGAGAACTCCTTTACTTTGTCAAGTTTCAAAGAGCTATTACACACCATGTTGGATTTAGAGTTCCAAATTCATCTATCTATGTAGGAGAGAACAGAGTGAAACCTTAAAATAAAAACTGCTACTGTAAACGAACGCTTCAACCTAGAAGAACAAAATTTGTTGAGCCAAGTGTGATTTGTGTACTGTTCATTAACACCAAATATCATCAACATTGGGTGAAAAAATATTTGCTGGTATTTCGGAAACTCGTAACTTATTGGAAGCTTGGCAACCCCTTTCAATGGAAGTGCTTTTCCACAGTCTCTGCTTAGGGCTACATGAAGTGGAAACAAACCATAGAGACAAAACTGAGAACTCCTTTATTTTGTCAAGTTTCAGAGAGCTACTACAAACCATGTTGGATTTAGAGTTCCAAATTCATTTGTCTATATAAGAGAGAACAGAGGGAACCTAAAATTATAAACTGCTACTGTAAACGAAC
>NW_027515748.1:0-47347 GCF_048772815.1 Callospermophilus lateralis | reverse complement strand
ATGAAGTGGAAACAAATCATTGAGACAAAACTGAGAACTCCTTTATTTTGTCAAGTTTCAAAGAGCTACTACAAACCATGTTGGATTTAGAGTTCCAAATTCATTTATCTATATAAGATAGAACAGAGGGAACCTAAAAATATAAACTGCTACTGCAAAGGAACGCGTCCACCTAGAAGAACAAAATTTGGTGAGTCAAGTAGGATTTGTGTACCAATCATTACCACCAAGTATCATCAAGATTGGGTGAAAAAATATTTGCTGGTATTTCGGAAACTCGTTATTTCTTAGAAGCTTGGCAACTCCTCTCAATGAAAGTGCTTTTCCACAGTCTGTGCCTAGGACTACTTGAAGAAGAAACAAACCATAGAGCCAACACTGAGAACTCCTTTATTTTGTCAAGTTTCAAAGAGCTACTACAAACTATGTTGGATTTAGAGTTCCAAATTCATCTATCTATATAGGAGAGAACAGAGTGAAATCCAAAAATAAAAACTGCTACTGTAAACGAACGCTTCAACCTAGAAGAAGAAAATTCGGTGAGCCAACTGGGATTTGTGTACTGATCATTACCACAACGTATGATCAACATTGGGTTAAAAAATATTTGCTGGTATTTCGGAAACTCGTTATTTCTTAAAACCTTGGCAACCCCTCTCAATGAATGTGCTTTTCCACAGTCTGCGCCTAGGGCGACTTGAAGAGGAAACAAACCATAGAGACAAAACTGAGAACTCCTTTACTTTGTCAAGTTTCAAAGAGCTATTACACACCATGTTGGATTTAGAGTTCCAAATTCATCTATCTATGTAGGAGAGAACAGAGTGAAACCTAAATATAAAAACTGCTACTGTAGACGAATGCTTCAAACTTGAAGAACAAAATTTGTTGAGCCAAGTGGGATTTATGTACCGTTCATTACAACCAAGTATCATCAAGATTGGGTTAAAAAATATTTGCTGGTATTTCGGAAACTCGTTATTTCTTAGAAGCTTGGCAACCCCTCTCAATGAAAGTGCTTTTCCACAGTCTGTGCCTAGGGCTACTTGAAGAGGAAACAAACCATAGAGACAAAACTGAGAAATTCTTTATTTTATCAAGTTTCAAAGAGCTACTACAAACCATGTTGGATTTAGAGGTCCAAATTCATCTAACTATATATGAGAGAACAGAGGGAAACCTAAAAATAAAAACTGATACTGTAAACGAACGCTTCAACCTAGAAGAAGAAAATTTGGTGAGCCAAGTGGGATTTGTGGACTTGTCATTACCACCACGTATCATCAACATTGGGTGAAAAAATATTTGCTGCTATTTCGGAAACTCGTAATTTCTTAAAAGCTTGGCAACCTCTTTCAATGAAAGTGCTTTCGCACAGTCTCTGCTTAGGGCTACATGAAGCGGAAACTAATCATAGAGACAAAACTGAGAACTCCTTTATTTTGTCAATTTTCAAAGAGGTAATACACACCATGTTGAAATTAGAGTTCCAAATTCATCTATCTATATAGGAGAGAACAGAGTGAAACCCAAAAATAAAAACTGCTACTCTAAACGAGCGCTTCAACCTAGAAGAAGAAAATTTGGTGAGCCAACTGGGATTTGTGTACTGATCATTACCACAACGTATGATCAACATTGGGTGAAAAAATATTTGCTGGTATTTTGGAAACTTTTATTTCTTAAAACCTTTGCAACCCCTCTCAATGAAAGTGCTTTTCCCCAGTCTTGCCTAGGGCGACTTGAAGAGGAAACAAACCATAGAGACAAAAGTGAAAACTCCTTTATTTTGTGAAGTTTCAAAGAGCTACTACAAACCATGTTGGATTTAGACTTCCAAATTCATCTATCTATATAGGAGAGAACAGAGTGAAACCAAAAATAAAAACTGCTACTGTAAATGAACGCTTCAACCTAGAAAAAGAAAATTTGGTGAGCCAACTGGGATTTGTGTACTGATCATTACCACCAAGTATCATCAAGATTGGGTGAAAAAATATTTGCTGGTATTTCGGAAACTTTTATTTCTTAAAACCTTTGCAACCCCTCTCAATGAAAGTGCTTTTCCCCAGTCTTGCCTAGGGCGACTTGAAGAGGAAACAAACCATAGAGACAAAACTGAAAACTCCTTTATTTTGTCAAGTTTCAAAGAGCTATTACACACCATGTTGGATTTAGAGTTCCAAATTCATCTATCTATGTAGGAGAGAACAGAGTGAAACCTAAATATAAAAACTGCTACTGTAGACGAACGCTTCAACCCAGCAGAACAAAATTTGGTGAGCCAAGTTTGATTTGTGTACTGATCATTACCACAAAGTATCATCAACATTGGGTGAAAAAATATTTGCTGGTATTTCGGAAACTAGTTATTTCTTAGAAACTTGGCAACCCCTCTCAATGAAAGTGCTTTTCCACAGTCTCTCCTTAGGGCTACATGAAGCGGAAACAAATCAGAGAGATAAAACTGAAAACTCCTTCATTTTTACAAGTTTCAAAGACCTACTACAAACCATGTTGGATTTAGAGTTCCAAATTCATCTATCTATATAGGAGAGAACAGAGTGAAAACTTAAAATAAAAACTGCTACTTTAGACGAACGCTTCAATCTGGAAGAACTCAATTTAGTGATCCAAGTGGGATTTGTGTACTGATCATTACCACCAAGTATCATCAAGATTGGGTGAAAAAATATTTGCTGGTATTTCGGAAACTCGTTATTTCTTAGAAGCTTGGCAACCCCTCTCAATGAAAGTGCTTTTCCGCAGTCTGTTCCCAGAGCTACTTGAAAAGGAAACAAACCATAGGGACAAAACTGAGAACTCCTTTATTTTGTCAAGTTTCAAAGAGCTACTGCAAACCATGTTGGATTTAGAGTTCCAAATTCATCTATCTATATAGGAGAAAACAGAGTGAAACCTAAAAATAAAAATTGCTACTCTAAACGAACGCTTCAACCTAGAAGAACAAAATTAGGTGAGCCAAGTGGGATTTGTGTACTGATCATTACCACCAATTATCATCAACATTGGGTGAAAAAGTATTTGCTGGTATTTCTGAAACTTGTAATTTATTGAAAGATTGGCAACCCCTTTCAATGAAAGTGCTTTTCCACAGTCTCTTCTTAGGGCTACATGAAGTGGAAACAAATCATAGAGACAAAACTGAGAACTCCTTTATTTTGTCAAGTTTCCAAGAGATAATACACACCATGTTGGATTTAGAGTTCCAAATTCATCTATCTATATAGGAGAGAACAGAGTGAAACCTAAATATTAAAATTGCTACTCTAGACGAACGCTTCAAAGTAGAAGAAGAAAATTTGGTGAGGCAAGTGGGATTTGTGTACAGATCATTACCACCAAGTATCATCGACATTGGGTGAAAAAATATTTGCCGGTATTTCGGAATCTCGTTATTTCTTAGAAGCTTGGCAACCCCTCTCAATGAAAGTGCTTTTCCAAAGTCTCTTATTAGGTCTAAATGAAGTGGAAACAAATCATAGAGACAAAACTGAGAACTTCTTTATTTTTTCAAGTTTCAAAGAGCTACTACAAACCATGTTGGATTTAGAGTTCCAAATTCATCTATCTATATAGGAGAGAACAGAGGGAACTTAAAAATATAAACTGCTATTGTAAACGAACGTTTCAACCTAGAAGAACAAAATTTGTTGAGTCAAGTGGGATTTGTGTTCCTATCATTACCACCAAGTATCATCAAGATTGGGTGAAAAAATATTTGCTGGTATTTCGGAAACTCGTTATTTCTTATAAGCTTGGCAACCCCTCTCAATGAAAGTGCTTTTTCACAGTCTGTGCGTAGGGCGACTTGAAGAGGAAAAAAAACATAGAGACAAAACTGAGAACTCCGTTATTTTATCAAGTTTCAAAAAGCTATTACACACCATGTTAGATTTAGAGTTCCAAATTCATCTATCTATATAGGAGAGAACGGAGTGAAACCTAAATATTAAAATTGCTACTGTAGACGAACGCTTCAAAATAGAAGAAGAAAATTTGGTGAGCCAAGTGGGATTTGTGGACTTGTCATTACCACCACGTATCATCAACATTGGGTGAAAAAATATTTGCTGCTATTTCGGAAACTCGTAATTTCTTAAAAGCTTGGCAACCTCTTTCAATGAAAGTGCTTTCGCACAGTCTCTGCTTAGGGCTACATGAAGCGGAAACAAATAATAGAGACAAAACTGAGAACTCCTTTATTTTGTCAATTTTCAAAGAGGTAATACACACCATGTTGAAATTAGAGTTCCAAATTCATCTATCTATATAGGAGAGAACAGAGTGAAACCCAAAAATAAAAACTGCTACTGTAAACGAACGCTTCAACCTAGAAGAAGAAAATTGGTGAGCCAACTGGGATTTGTGTACTGATCATTTCCACCAAGTATCATCAAGATTGGGTGAAAAAATATTTGCTGGTATTTCGGAAACTAGTTATTTCTTAGAAGCTTGGCAACCCCTCTCAATGAAAGTGCTTCTCCACAGTCTCTCCTTAGGGCTACATGAAGCGGAAACAAATCAGAGAGATAAAACTGAAAACTCCTTTATTTTGACAAGTTTCAAAGACCTACTACAAACCATGTTGGATTTAGAGTTCCAAATTCATCTATCTATATAGGAGAGAACAGAGTGAAAACTTAAAATAAAAACTGCTACTTTAGACGAACGCTTCAATCTGGAAGAACTCAATTTAGTGATCCAAGTGGGATTTGTGTACTGATCATTACCACCAAGTATCATCAAGATTGGGTGAAAAAATATTTGCTGGTATTTCGGAAACTCGTTATTTCTTAGAAGCTTGGCAACCCCTCTCAATGAAAGTGCGTTTCCGCAGTCTGTTCCCAGAGCTACTTGAAAAGGAAACAAACCATAGGGACAAAACTGAGAACTCCTTTATTTTGTCAAGTTTCAAAGAGCTACTGCAAACCATGTTGGATTTAGAGTTCCAAATTCATCTATCTATATAGGAGAAAACAGAGTGAAACCTAAAAATAAAAACTGCTACTCTAAACGAATGCTTCAACCTAGAAGAACAAAATTAGGTGAGCCAAGTGGGATTTGTGTACTGATCATTACCACCAATTATCATCAACATTGGGTGAAAAAGTATTTGCTGGTATTTCTGAAACTTGTAATTTATTGAAAGATTGGCAACCCCTTTCAATGAAAGTGCTTTTCCACAGTCTCTTCTTAGGGCTACATGAAGTGGAAACAAATCATAGAGACAAAACTGAGAACTAGTTTATTTTGTCACGTTTCCAAGAGATAATACACACCATGTTGGATTTAGAGTTCCAAATTCATCTATCTATATAGGAGAGAACAGAGTGAAACCTAAATATTAAAATTGCTACTCTAGACGAACGCTTCAAAGTAGAAGAAGAAAATTTGGTGAGCCAAGTGGGATTTGTGTACAGATCATTACCACCAAGTATCATCGACATTGGGTGAAAAAATATTTGCCGGTATTTCGGAATCTCGTTATTTCTTAGAAGCTTGGCAACCCCTCTCAATGAAAGTGCTTTTCCAAAGTCTCTTATTAGGTCTAAATGAAGTGGAAACAAATCATAGAGACAAAACTGAGAACTTCTTTATTTTTTCAAGTTTCAAAGAGCTACTACAAACCATGTTGGATTTAGAGTTCCAAATTCATCTATCTATATTGGAGAGAACAGAGGGAAATCTAAAAATATAAACTGCTACTGAAAACTAACGCTTCATCCTAGAAGAACAAAAGTTGGTGAGTTTAGTGGGGTTTGTGTGCCAATCATTACCACCAAGAATCATCAAGTTTGGTTGAAAAAATATTTGCTGGTATTTCGGAAGCTCCTTATTTCTTAGAAGCTTGGAAACCCCTCTCAATGAAAGTGCTTTTCCACATTTTGTGCCTAGGGCTACTTGAAGACTAAACTAACCATAGAGACAAACCTGAGCACTCTTTATTTGGCAAGGTGCAAAGAGCTACTACAAACCATGTTGGATTTAGAGTTCCAAATTCATCTATCTATATAGGAGAGAACAGAGTGAAACCTAAATATAAAAACTGCTAGTATAAACGAACGCTACAACCTATAAGAAGAAAATTAGGTGAGCCAAGTGGGATTTGTGTACTGATCATTACCACCAACTATCAAACATTGGGTGAAAAAATATTTGCTGGTGTTTCGGAAACTCGTTATTTCTTAGAAGACTGGCAACCCCTTTCAATGAAAGTACTTTTCAACAGTCTCTGCTTAGGGCTACATGAAGCGGAAACAAATCATAGAGACAAACATGAAAACTCTTTTATTTTGTGAAGTTTCAAAGAGCTAGTACAAACCATGTTGGATTTAGAGTTCCAAATTCATCTATCTATATAGGAGAGAACAGAGGGAACTTAAAAATATAAACTGCTATTGTAAACGAACGTTTCAACCTAGAAGAACAAAATTTGTTGAGTCAAGTGGGATTTGTGTTCCTATCATTACCACCAAGTATCATCAAGATTGGGTGAAAAAATATTTGCTGGTATTTCGGAAACTCGTTATTTCTTAGAAGCTTGGCAACCCCTCTCAATGAAAGTGCTTTTCCACAGTCTGTGCGTAGGGCGACTTGAAGAGGAAAAAAAACATAGAGACAAAACTGAGAACTCCGTTATTTTATCAAGTTTCAAAGAGCTATTACACACCATGTTGGATTTAGAGTTCCAAATTCATCTATCTATATAGGAGAGAACGGAGTGAAACCTAAATATTAAAATTGCTACTGTAGACGAACGCTTCAAAATAGAAGAAGAAAATTTGGTGAGCCAAGTGGGATTTGTGGACTTGTCATTACCACCACGTATCATCAACATTGGGTGAAAAAATATTTGCTGCTATTTCGGAAACTCGTAATTTCTTAAAAGCTTGGCAACCTCTTTCAATGAAAGTGCTTTCGCACAGTCTCTGCTTAGGGCTACATGAAGCGGAAACAAATCATAGAGACAAAACTGAGAACTCCTTTATTTTGTCAATTTTCAAAGAGGTAATACACACCATGTTGAAATTAGAGTTCCAAATTCATCTATCTATATAGGAGAGAACAGAGTGAAACCCAAAAATAAAAACTGCTACTGTAAACGAACGCTTCAACCTAGAAGAAGAAAATTTGGTGAGCCAACAGGGATTTGTGTACTGATCATTTCCACCAAGTATCATCAAGATTGGGTGAAAAAATATTTGCTGGTATTTCGGAAACTTGTTATTTCTTAAAACCTTGGCAACCCCTCTCAATGAAAGTGCTTTTCCCCAGTCTGTGCCTAGGGCGACTTGAAGAGGAAACAAACCATAGAGACAAAACTGAAAGCTCCTTTATTTTGTCAAGTTTCAAAGAGCTATTACACACCATGTTGGATTTAGAGTTCGAAATTCATCTATCTATGTAGGAGAGAACAGAGTGAAACCTAAATATAAAAACTGCTACTGTAGACGAACGCTTCAACCCAGCAGAACAAAATTTGGTGAGCCAAGTTTGATTTGTGTACAGATCATTACCACAAAGATCATCAACATTGGTTGAAAAAATATTTGCTGGTATTTCGGAAACTAGTTATTTCTTAGAAGCTTGGCAACCCCTCTCAATGAAAGTGCTTTTCCACAGTCTCTCCTTAGGGCTACATGAAGCGGGAAACAAATCAGAGAGACAAAACTGAAAACTCCTTTATTTTGACAAGTTTCAAAGACCTACTACAAACCATGTTGGATTTAGAGTTCCAAATTCATCTATCTATATAGGAGAGAACAGAGTGCCTTAAAATAAAAACTGCTACTTTAGATGAACGCTTCAATCTGGAAGAACTAAATTTTGTGATCCAAGTGGGATTTGTGTACTGATCATTACCACCAAGTATCATCAAGATTGGATGAAAAAATATTTGCTGGTATTTCGGAAACTCGTTATTTCTTAGAAGTTTGGCAACCCCTCTCAATGAAAGTGCTTTTCCGCAGTCTGTTCCCAGAGCTAATTGAAGAGGAAACAAACCATAGAGACAAAACTGAGAACTCCTTTATTTTGTCAAGTTTAAAAGAGCTACTGCAAACCATGTTGGATTTAGAGTTCCAAATTCATCTATCTATGTAGGAGAGAACAGAGTGAAACCTAAAAATAAAAACTGCTACTGTAAACGAACGCTTCAACCTAGAAGAACAAAATTAGGTGAGCCAAGTGGGATTTGTGTACTGATCATTACCACCAATTATCATCAACATTGGGTGAAAAAATATTTGCTGGTATTTCGGAAACTTGTAATGTATTGAAAGATTGGCAACCCCTTTCAATGAAAGTGCTTTTCCACAGTCTCTTCTTAGGGCTACTTGAAGAGTAAACAAACCATAGAGAAAAAACTGAGAATTCCTTTATTTTGTAAAGTTTCAAAGAGCTACTACAAACCATGTTGCATTTAGAGTTCCAAATTCATCTATCTATATTGGAGAGAACAGAGAGAAACCTAAATATAAAAATGCTACTGTAGACGAACTCTTCAAACTAGAAGAACACAATTTAGTGAGCCAAGTGGGATTTGTGTACTGATCATTAACACCAAGTATCATCAAGTTTGGGTGAAAAAAATATTTGCTGGTATTTCGGAAACTCGTTATTTCTTAGAAGCTTGGCAAACCCTCTCAATGAAAATGCTTTTCCACAGAGTGTGCCTAGGGCTACTTGAAGAGGAAACATATCATAGAGACAAAACTGAGAACTACTTTATTTTGTCATGTTTCAAAGAGCTACTACAAACCATGTTGGATTTAGAGTTCCAAATTCATCTATCTATATAGGAGAGAACAGAGTGAAACCTAAAAATAAAAACTGCTACTGTAAACGAACGCTTCAACCTAGAAGAAGAAAATTTGGTGAGCCAAGTGGGATTTGTGGACTTGTCATTACCACCACGTATCATCAACTTTGGGTGAAAAAATATTTGCTGCTATTTCGGAAACTCGTAATTTCTTAAAAGCTTGGCAACCTCTTTCAATGAAAGTGCTTTCGCACAGTCTCTGCTTAGGGCTAAATGAAGCGGAAACAAATCATAGAGACAAAACTGAGAACTCCTTTATTTTGTCTATTTTCATAGAGGTAATACACACCATGTTGAAATTAGAGTTCCAAATTCATCTATCTATATAGGAGAGAACAGAGTGAAACCCAAAAATAAAAACTGCTACTGTAAACGAACGCTTCAACCTAGAAGAAGAAAATTTGGTGAGCCAACTGGGATTTGTGTACTGATCATTTCCACCAAGTATCATCAAGATTGGGTGAAAAAATATTTGCTGGTATTTCGGAAACTTGTTATTTCTTAAAACCTTGGCAACCCCTCTCAATGAAAGTGCTTTTCCCCAGTCTGTGCCTAGGGCGACTTGAAGAGGAAACAAACCATAGAGACAAAACTGAAAGCTCCTTTATTTTGTCAAGTTTCAAAGAGCTATTACACACCATGTTGGATTTAGAGTTCGAAATTCATCTATCTATGTAGGAGAGAACAGAGTGAAACCTAAATATAAAAACTGCTACTGTAGACGAACGCTTCAACCCAGCAGAGCAAAATTTGGTGAGCCAAGTTTGATTTGTGTACTGATCATTACCACAAAGATCATCAACATTGGTTGAAAAAATATTTGCTGGTATTTCGGAAACTAATTATTTTTTAGAAGCTTGGCAACCCCTCTCAATGAAAGTGCTTTTCCACAGTCTCTCCTTAGGGCTACATGAAGCGGGAAACAAATCAGAGAGACAAAACTGAAAACTCCTTTATTTTGACCATTTCAAAGACCTACTACAAACCATGTTGGATTTAGAGTTCCAAATTCATCTATCTATATAGGAGAGAACAGAGTGAAACCTTAAAATAAAAACTGCTACTTTAGACGAACGCTTCAATCTGGAAGAACTAAATTTTGTGATCCAAGTAGGATTTGTGTACTGATCATTACCACCAAGTATCATCAAGATTGGATGAAAAAATATTTGCTGGTATTTCGGAAACTCGTTATTTCTTAGAAGTTTGGCAACCCCTCTCAATGAAAGTGCTTTTCCGCAGTCTGTTCCCAGAGCTACTTGAAGAGGAAACAAACCATAGGGACAAAACTGAGAACTCCTTTATTTTGTCAAGTTTAAAAGAGCTACTGCAAACCATGTTGGATTTAGAGTTCCAAATTCATCTATCTATGTAGGAGAGAACAGAGTGAAACCTAAAAATAAAAACTGCTACTGTAAACGAACGCTTCAACCTAGAAGAACAAAATTAGGTGAGCCAAGTGGGATTTGTGTACTGATCATTACCACCAATTATCATCAACATTGGGTGAAAAAATATTTGCTGGTATTTCGGAAACTTGTAATGTATTGAAAGATTGGCAACCCCTTTCAATGAAAGTGCTTTTCCACAGTCTCTTCTTAGGGCTACTTGAAGAGTAAACAAACCATAGAGAAAAAACTGAGAATTCCTTTATTTTGTAAAGTTTCAAAGAGCTACTACAAACCATGTTGCATTTAGAGTTCCAAATTCATCTATCTATATTGGAGAGAACAGAGAGAAACCTAAAAATAAAAACTGCTACTGTAGACGAACGCTTCAAACTAGAAGAACACAATTTAGTGAGCCAAGTGGGATTTGTGTCCTGATCATTAACACCAAGTATCATCAAGTTTGGGTGAAAAAATATTTGCTGGTATTTCGGAAACTCGTTATTTCTTAGAAGCTTGGCAAACCCTCTCAATGAAAATGCTTTTCCACAGAGTGTGCCTAGGGCTACTTGAAGAGGAAACATATCATAGAGACAAAACTGAGAACTACTTTATTTTGTCATGTTTCAAAGAGCTACTACAAACCATGTTGGATTTAGATTTCCAAATTCATCTATCTATATAGGAGAGAACAGAGTGAAACCTAAAAATAAAAACTGCTACTGTAAACGAACGCTTCAACCTAGAAGAAGAAAATTTGGTGAGCCAAGTGGGATTTGTGTACTGATCATTACCACAAAGTATCATCAACATTGGGTGAAAAAATATTTGTTGGTGTTTCGGAAACTCGTTATTTCTTAGAAGCCTGGCAACCCCTTTCAATGAAAGTGCTTTTCAACAGTCTCTGCTTAGGGCTACATGAAGCGGAAACAAATCATAGAGACAAACCTGAAACCTCTTTTATTTTGTCAAGTTTCAAAGAGCTAGTACAAACCAAGTTGGATTCAGAGTTCCAAATTCATCTATCTATATAGGAGAGAACAGAGTGAAACCTAAAAATAAAAACTGCTACTGTAAACGAATGCTTCAACCTAGAAGAACAAAATTTGGTGAGCCAAGTGGGATTTGTGTACTGATATTTACCACCAAGTATCAACAAGATTGGGTGAAAAAATATTTGCTGGTATTTTGGAATCTCATTATTTCTTAGAAGCTTGGCAACCCCTCTCAATGAAAGTGCTTTTCCAAAGTCTCTTCTTACTGCTACATGAAGTGGAAAAAAATCATAGAGACAAAACTGAGAACTCCTTTATTTTTTCAAGTTTCAAACAGCTACTACAAACCATGTTGGATTTAGAGTTCCAAATTCATCTATCTATATTGGAGAGAACAGAGGGAAATCTAAAAATATAAACTGCTACTGAAAACTAACGCTTCATCCTAGAAGAACAAAAGTTGGTGAGTCATGTGGGGTTTGTGTGCCAATCATTACCACCAAGAATCATCAAGTTTGGTTGAAAAAATATTTGCTGGTATTTCGGAAGCTCCTTATTTCTTAGAAGCTTGGCAACCCCTCTCAATGAAAGTGCTTTTCCACATTTTGTGCCTAGGGCTACTTGAAGACTAAACTAACCATAGAGACAAAACTGAGAACTCCTTTATTTGTCAAGCTGCAAAGAGCTACTACAAACCATGTTGGATTTAGAGTTCCAAATTCATCTATCTATATAGGAGAGAACAGAGTGAAACCTAAATATAAAAACTGCTACTGTAAACGAACGCTTCAACCTAGAAGAAGAAAATTAGGTGAGCCAAGTGGAATTTGTGTACTGATCATTACCACCAAGTATCATCAACATTTGGTGAAAAAATATTTGCTGGTGTTTCGGAAACTCGTTATTTCTTAGAAGCCTGGCAACCCCTTTCAATGAAAGTGCTTTTCTACAGTCTCTGCTTAGGGCTACATGAAGCGGAAACAAATCATAGAGACAAACCTGAAAACTCTTTTATTTTGTCAAGTTTCAAAGAGCTACTACAAACCATGTTGGATTTAGAGTTCCACATTCATCTATCTATATTTGAGAGAACAGAGGGAACTTAAAAATATAAACTGCTATTGTAAAAGAACGCTTCAACCTAGAAGAACAAAATTTGTTGAGTCAGTGGGATTTGTGTTCCAATCATTTCCACCAAGTATCATCAAGATTGGGTGAAAAAATATTTGCTGGTATTTCGGAGACTCGTTATTTCTTAGAAGCTTGGCAACTCCTTTCAATGAAAGTGGTTTTCCACAGTCTGTGCCTAGGGCTACTTGAAGAGAAAACAAATCATAGAGACAAAACTGAGAACTCCTTTATTTTTTAAAGTTTCAAAGAGCTCCAACAAACCATGTTGGATTTAGAGTTCCAAATTCATCTATGTATATAGGAGAGAACAGAGTGAAACCTAAAAATAAAAACTGCTACTGAAAACTAACGCTTCATCCTAGAAGAACAAAAGTTGGTGAGTCAAGTGGGGTTTGTGTGCCAATCATTACCACCAAGAATCATCAAGTTTGGTTGAAAAAATATTTGCTGGAATTTCGGAAGCTTTTTATTTCTTAGAAACTTGGCAACCCCTCTCAATGAAAGTGCTTTTCCACATTTTGTGCCTAGGGGTACTTGAAGACTAAACTAACCACAGGGACAAAACTGAGAACTCCTTTATTTGTCAAGCTGCAAAGAGCTACTACAAACCATGTTGGATTTAGAGTTCCAAATTCATCTATCTATATAGGAGAGAACAGAGTGATACCTAAAAATAAAAACTGCTACTCCAAACGAACGCTTCAACCTAGAAGAACAAAATTTGGTGAGTCAAGTGGGACTTGTGTACCAATCATTACCACCAAGTATCATCAAGATTGGGTGAAAAAATATTTGCTGGTATTTCGGAAACTCTTTATTTCTTAGAAGCTTGGCAACCCCTCTCAATGAAAATGCTTTTCCACAGTCTGTGCCTAGGGATACTTGAAGAGGAAACATATCATAGAGACAAAACTGAGAACTCCTTTATTTTGTCAAGTTTCAAAGAGCTACTACAAACAATGTTGGATTTAGAGTTCCAAATTCACCTATCTATGTAGGAGAGAACAGAGTGAAACCTAAATATAAAAACTGCTTCTGTAGACGAATGCTTCAACCTAGAAGATCAAAATTTGGTGAGCCAAGTGGGATTTGTGTACTGATCATTATCACCAAGTATCATCAACATTGGGTGAAAAAATATTTGCTGGTGTTTCGGAAACTTGTAATTTATTTAAAGCTTGGCAACCCCTTTCAATGAAAGTGCTTTTCCACAGTCTCTTATTAGGGCTACATGAAGTGGAAACAAATCATAGAGACAAAACTCAGAACCTCTTTTTTTTGTCAAGTTTCAAAGAGCTACTACAAACCATGTTGGATTTAGAGTTCCAAATTCATCTATCTATATAGGAGAGAACAGAGGGAAAACTAAAAATATAAACTGCTACTGTAAACGAACGCTTCAACCTAGAAGAACAAAATTTGGTGAGTCAAGTGGGATTTGTGTACCGATCATGACCACCAAAGATCATCAAGATTGGGTGAAAAAATATTTGCTGGTATTTCGGAAACTCTTTATTTCTTAGAAGCTTGGCAACCCCTCTCAATGAAAGCGCTTTTCCACAGTCTCTGCCTAAGACTACTTGAAGTGGAAATAAACCATAGAGAAAAAACTGAGAACTCCTTTATTTTGTCAAGTTACAAAGAGCTACTACAAACCATGTTGGACTTAGAGTTCCAAATTCATCTATCTATATAGGAGAGAACGGAGGGAAAACTAAAAATATAAACTGCTACTGTAAATGTACGCTTCATCCTAGAAGAACAAAATTTGGTGAGTCAAGTGGGATTTGTGTACCGATCATGACCACCAGATATCATGAAGATTGGCTGAAAAAATAATTGCTGATATTTTGGAAACTCCTTATTTCTTAGAAGCTTGGAAACCCCTCTCAATGAAAGTGCTTTCCACAGTCAGTGCCTAGGGTTACTTGAAGAGTAAACAAACCATAGAGAAAAAACTGAGAACTCCTTTATTTTGTAAAGTTTCAAAGAGCTACTACAAACCATGTTGCATTTAGAGTTCCAAATTCATCTATCTATATTGGAGAGAACAGAGAGAAACTTAAATATAAAAACTGCTACTGTAGACGAACACTTCAAACTAGAAGAAAACAATTTCGTGAGCCAAGTGGGATTTGTGTACTGATCATTACCACAAAGTATCATCAAGTTTGGGTGAAAAAATATTTGCTGGAATTTCGGAAACTCGTAATTTCTTGGAAGCTTGGCAACCCCTTTCAATGAAAGTGCTTTTCCAAAGTCTCTGCTTAGGGTACATGAAGAGGAAACAAATCATAGAGACAAAACTGAGAACTCCATTTTTGTCAAGTTTCAAAGAGCTACTACAAACCATGTTGAATTTAAAGTTCCAAATTCATCTATCTATATAGTAGAGAACAGAGGGAAACTAAAAATAAAAACTGCTACTGTAAACGAACGCTGCAACCTAGAAGAACAAAATTTGGTGAGTCAAGCGGGATTTGTGTACCGATCATTACCACCAAGTATCATCAAGATTGGGTGAAAAATATTTGCTGGTATTTCGGAAAATCTTTATTTCTTAGAAGCTTTGCAACCCCTCTCAATGAAAGTTCTTTTCCACAGTCTGTGCGTAGGGCTACTTGAAGAGGAAACAAAACATAGAGACAAAACTGAGAACTCCTTTATTTTGTCAAGTTTCAAAGAGCTACTACAAACCATGTTGGATTTAGAGTTCCAAATTAATCTATCTATATAGGAGAGAACAGAATGAAACCTAAAAATAAAAACTGCTACTGTAAACGAACGCTTCAACCTAGAAGAATATAATTTGGTGAACCAAGTGGGATTTGTGTACCGATCATAACCAACAAGTATCATCAAGATTGGGTGAAAAAATATTTGCTGCTATTTCGGAAACTCGTTATTTCTTAAAAGCTTGGCAACCCCTCAATGAAAGTGCTTTTCCACAGTCTGTGCCTAGGGCGACTTGAAGAGGAAACAAACCACAGAGACAAACTGAGAACTCCTTTACTTTGTCAAGTTTCAAAGAGCGATTATACACCATGTTGGATTTAGAGTTCCAAATTCATCTATCTATGTAGGAGAGAACAGAGTGAAACCTAAATATTAAAACTGCTACTGAAGACGAATGCTGCAACCCAGAAGAACAAAATATGGTGAGCCAAGTGGGATTTGTGTACTGATCTTTACCACCATGTATCATCAACATTGGTTGAAAAAATATTTGCTGGTATTTCGGAAACTCGTAATTTATTGGAAGCTTGGCAATCCCTTTCAATGAAAGTGCTTTTCTACAGTCTCTGCTTAGGGCTACATGAAGTGGAAACAAATCATAGAGACAAAACTGAGAACCTCTTTGTTTTGTCAAGTTTGAAAGAGCTACTACAAACCATGATGGATTTAGAGTTCCAAATTCATCTATCTATATAGGAGAGAACAGAGGGAAAACTAAAAATATAAACTGCTACTGTAAACGAACGCTTCAACCTAGAAGAACAAAATTTGGTGAGTCAAGTGGGATTTGTGTACCGATCATGACCAGAAAGATCTTCAAGATTGGGTGAAAAAATATTTGCTGATATTTCGGAAACTCGTTATTTCTTAGAATCTTGGCAACCCCTCTCAATGAAAGTGCTTTTCCACAGTCTGTGCCTAGGGCTACTTGAAGAGTAAAGAAACCATAGAGACAAAACTGAGAACTCCTTTATTTTGTCATGTTTCAAAGAGCTCCTACAAACCAGGTTGGATTTAGAGTTCCAAATTCATCTATGTATATAGGAGAGAACAGAGTGAAACCTAAAAATAAAAACTGCTACTGTAAACGAACGCTTCAACCCAGAAGAAGCAAATTTGGTGAGCCAAGTGGGATTTGTGGACTTGTCATTATCACCACGTATCATCAACATTGGGTGAAAAAATATTTGCTGCTATTTCGGAAACTCGTAATTTCTTAAAAGCTTGGCAACCTCTTTCAATGAAAGTGCTTTCGCACAGTCTCTGCTTAGGGCTACATGAAGCGGAAACAAATCATAGAGACAAAAATGAGAACTCCATTATTTTGTCAATGTTCAAAGAGCTAATACACACCATGTTGAAATTAGAGTTCCAAATTCATCTACCTATATAGGAGAGAACAGAGTGAAACCTAAATATTGAAATTGCTACTTTAGACGAATGCTTCAAAGTAGAAGAACAAAATTGGTGAGATAAGTGGGATTTGTGTACACATCTTTACCACCAAGTATCATCGACACTTGTGAAAAAATATTTGTTGGTATTTCGGAAACTCGTTATTTATTAGAAGACTGGCAACCCCTCTCAATGAAAGTACTTTTCCACAGTCTGTGCCTAGGGCTACTTGAAGAGGAAACAAACCAAAGAGACAAAACTGAGAACTCCTTTATTTTGTCAAGTTTCAAAGAGCTACTACAAACCCTGTTGGATTTAGAGTTCCAAATTCATCTATCTATATAGGAGAGAACAGAGTGAAACCTAAAAATAAAAACTGCTACTGTAAACGAACGCTTCAACTTAGAAGAAGAAAATTTGGTGAGCCAACTGGGATTTGTGTACTGATCATTACCACCAAGTATCATCAAGATTGGGTGAAAAAAAATTTGCTGGTATTTCGGAAACTTGTTATTTCTTAAAACCTTGGCAACCCCTCTCAATGAAAGTGCTTTTCCCCAGTCTGTGCCTAGGGCGACTTGAAGAGGAAACAAACCATAGAGACAAAACTGAAAACTCCTTTATTTTGTCAAGTTTCAAAGAGCTATTACACACCATGTTGGATTTAGAGTTCCAAATTCAACTCTCTTTATAGGAGAGAACAGAGTGAAACCTAAAAATAAAAACTGCTACTGTAAACGAACGCTTCAAACTAGAAGAACAAAATTTGGTGAGCCAAGTGGGATTTGTGTACTTGTCATTACCACCACGTATCATCAACATTGGGTGAAAAAATATTTGCTGGTATTTCGGAACCTCGTAATTCCTTGGAAGATTGGCAACCCCTTTCAATGAAAGTGCTTTTCCAATGTCTCTGCTTAGGGCTACATGAAGCGGAAACCAGTCATACAGACAAAACTGAGAACTCCTTTATTTGTCAACTTTCAAAAAGCTACTACAAACCATGTTGGATTTAGAGTTCCAAATTCATCTATCTATATAGGAGAGAACAGAATGAAACCTAAAAATAAAAACTGCTACTGTAAATGAACTCTTCAACTTAGAAGAACAAAATTTGGTGTGCCAAGTGGGATTTGTGTACTTGTCATTACCACCACGTATCATCATCATTGGGTAAAAAAATATTTGCTGGTGTTTCGGAAACTCTTAATTTCTTGGAAGATTGGCAAACCCTTTCAATGAAAGTGCTTTTTCACAGTCTCTGCTTAGGACTACATGAAGCGGAAAGCAATCATAGAGACAAAACTGAGAACTCCTTTATTTTGTCAACTTTCAAAAAGCTACTACAAACCATGTTGGATTTAGAGTTCCAAATACATCTGTCTATATAGGAGAGAACCGAAAAAAACTAAAAATATAATCTGCTACTGTAAACGAACGCTTCATCCTAGAAGAACAAAATTTGGTGCGTCAAGTGGGATTTGTGTACCGATTATTACAACCAAGTATCATCAAGATTGGGTGAAAAATATTTGCTGGTATTTCGGAAACACGTTATTTCTTAGAACCTTGGCAACCCCTTTCAGTGAATGTTCTTTTCAAGAGTCTGTGCCTAGGGGTACTTGAAGAGGAAACAAAACATAGAGACAAAACTGAGAACTCCTTTATTTTGTCTAGTTTCAAAAGCTACTACAAACCATGTTGGATTTAGAGTTCCAAATTCATCTATCTATATAGGAGAGAACACAGTGAAACCTAAAAATAAAAACTTTTACTGTAAACGTACGCTTCAACCTAGAAGAACAAAATTTGGTGAGCCAAGTGGGATTTGTGTACCTATCATTACCACCAAATATCATCAAGACTGGGTGAAAAAATATTTGCTGGTGTTTCGGAAACTTGTTATTTCTTAAAACCTTGGTAACTCCTCTCAATGAAAATGCTTTTCCACAGTCTGTGCCTATGGCGACTTGAAGAGGAAACAAAACATAGAGACAAAACTGAGAACTCCTTTATTTTGTCAAGTTTCAAAGAGCTACTACAAACCTTGTTAGATTTAGAGTTCCAAATTCATCTATCTATATAGGAGAGAACAGAGTTAAATCTAAAAATAAAAACTGCTACTGTAAAAGAACGCTTCAACCTAGAAGAAGAAAATTTGGTGAGCCAAGTGGGATTTGTGTACCAATCATTACCACCAATTATCATCAACATTGGGTGAAAAAATATTTGCTGGTATTTCGGAAACTCGTTATTTCTTAAAAGCTTGGCAACCCCTCAATGAGAGTGCTTTTCCAGAGTCTGTGCCTAGGGCGACTTGAAGAGGAAACAAACCATAGAGACAAAACTGAGAATTCCTTTACTTTGTCAAGTTTCAAAGAGCGATTACACACCATGTTGGATTAAGTGTTCCAAATTCATCTATCTATGTAGGAGAGAACAGAGTGAAACCTAAATATAATAACTGCTACTGTAGACGAACGCTTCAACCCAGAAGAACAAAGTTTGGTGAGCCAAGTGGGATTTGTGTACTGATCATTACCACCAAGTATCATCAAGATTGGGTGAAAAAATACTTGCTGGTATTTCGGAAACTCGTTCTTTCTTAGAAGCTTGGCAACCCCTCTCAAAGAAAGTGCTTTTCCACAGTCTGTGCCTAGGGCTACTTGAAGAGTAAACAAACCATAGAGACAAAACTGAGAACTCCTTTATTTTGTCAAGTTTCAAAGAGCCACTACAAACCATGTTGGATTTAGAGTTCCAAATTCATCTATCTATATAGGAGAGAACAGAGTGAAACCTAAAAATAAAACTGCTACTGTAAACGAACGCTTCAACCTAGAAGAAGAAAATTTGGTGAGCCAAGTGGGATTTGTGGACTTGTCATTACCACCACGTATCGTCAACATTGGGTGAAAAAATATTTGCTGCTATTTCGGAAACTCGTAATTTCTTAGAGGCTTGGCAACCCCTTTCAATGAAAGTGCTTTCGCACAGTCTCTGCTTAGGGCTACATAAAGCGGAAACAAATCATAGAGACAAAACTGAGAACTCCTTTATTTTTTCAATTGTCAAAGAGCTAATACACACCATGTTGGATTTAGAGTTCCAAATTCATCTGTCTATATAGGAGAGAACAAGTGAAACCTAAATATTGAAATTGCTACTGTAGATGAATGCTTCAAAGTAGAAGAACAAAAATTGGTGAGCCAAGTGGGATTTGTGTACAGATCATTACCACCAAGTATCATCAAGATTGGGTGAAAAAACATTTGCTGGTATTTCGGAAACTCGTTATTTCTTAGAAGATTGGCAACCCCTCTCAAGGAAAGCACTTTTCCACAGTCTGTGCCTAGGGCTACTTGAAGAGGAAACAAACCATGGGTTACAAAACTGAGAACTCTTTTATTTTCTCTAGTTTTAAAGAGCTACAAAAACCATGTTGGATTTAGAGTTCCAAATTAATCTATCTCTATAGGAGAGAACAGAGTGAAACCAAAAAATAAAACTGCTACTGTAAACGAACGTTTCAACCTAGAAGAACAAAATTTGGTGAGCCAAGTGGGACTTGTGTACTTGTCATTCCCACCACGTATCATCAACATTGGGTGAAAAATATTTGCTGGTATTTCGGAAACTCGTAATTTCTTGGAAGCTTGGCAACCCCTTTCAATGAAAATGCTTTTCCACAGTCTGTGCCTAGGGCGACTTGAAGAGGAAACAAAACATGGAGACAAAACTGAGAACTCCTTTATTTTGTCAAGTTTCAAAGAGCTACTACAAACCATGTTGGATTTAGAGTTCCAAATTAATCTATCTATATAGGAGAGAACAGAATGAAACCTAAAAATAAAAACTGCTACTGTAAACGAACGCTTCAACCTAGAAGAATATAATTTGGTGAACCAAGTGGGATTTGTGTACCGATCATAACCAACAAGTATCATCAAGATTGGGTGAAAAAATATTTGCTGCTATTTCAGAAACTCGTTATTTCTTAAAAGCTTGGCAACCCCTCAATGAAAGTGCTTTTCCACAGTCTGTGCCTAGGGCGACTTGAAGAGGAAACAAACCACAGAGACAAAACTGAGAACTCCTTTACTTTGTCAAGTTTCAAAGAGCGATTATACACCATGTTGGATTTAGAGTTCCAAATTCATCTATCTATGTAGGAGAGAACAGAGTGAAACCTAAATATTAAAACTGCTACTGAAGACGAATGCTTCAACCCAGAAGAACAAAATATGGTGAGCCAAGTGGGATTTGTGTACTGATCTTTACCACCAAGTATCATCAACATTGGTTGAAAAAATATTTGCTGGTATTTCGGAAACTCGTAATTTATTGGAAGCTTGGCAATCCCTTTCAATGAAAGTGCTTTTCTACAGTCTCTGCTTAGGGCTACATGAAGTGGAAACAAATCATAGAGACAAAACTGAGAACCTCTTTGTTTTGTCAAGTTTGAAAGAGCTACTACAAACCATGTTGGATTTAGATTTCCAAATTCATGTATCTATATAGGAGAGAACAGAGTTAAAACTAAAAATATAAACTGCTACTGTAAACGAACGCTTCAACCTACAAGAACAAAATTTGGTGAGTCAAGTGGGATTTGTGTACCGATCATGACCAGAAAGATCATCAAGATTGGGTGAAAAAATATTTGCTGATATTTCGGAAACTCGTTATTTCTTAGAATCTTGGCAACCCCTCTCAATGAAAGTGCTTTTCCACAGTCTGTGCCTAGGGCTACTTGAAGAGTAAAGAAACCATAGAGACAAAACTGAGAACCCCTTTATTTTGTCATGTTTCAAAGAGCTCCTACAAACCAGGTTGGATTTAGAGTTCCAAATTCATCTATGTATATAGGAGAGAACAGAGTGAAACCTAAAAATAAAAACTGCTACTGTAAACGAACGCTTCAACCCAGAAGAAGCAAATTTGGTGAGCCAAGTGGGATTTGTGGACTTGTCATTATCAGCACGTATCATCAACATTGGGTGAAAAAATATTTGCTGCTATTTCGGAAACTCGTAATTTCTTAAAAGCTTGGCAACCTCTTTCAATGAAAGTGCTTTCGCACAGTCTCTGCTTAGGGCTACATGAAGCGGAAACAAATCATAGAGACAAAAATGAGAACTCCATTATTTTGTCAATGTTCAAAGAGCTAATACACACCATGTTATAATTAGAGTTCCAAATTCATCTATCTATATAGGAGAGAACAGAGTGAAACCTAAATATTGAAATTGCTACTTTAGACGAACGCTTCAAAGTAGAAGAACAAAATTGGTGAGCCAAGTGGGATTTGTGTACACATCTTTACCACCAAGTATCATCGACACTTGTGAAAAAATATTTGTTGGTATTTCGGAAACTCGTTATTTATTAGAAGACTGGCAACCCCTCTCAATGAAAGTACTTTTCCACAGTCTGTGCCTAGGGCTACTTGAAGAGGAAACAAACCAAAGAGACAAAACTGAGAACTCCTTTATTTTGTCAAGTTTCAAAGAGCTACTACAAACCATGTTGGATTTAGAGTTCCAAATTCATCTATCTATATAGGAGAGAACAGAGTGAAACCTAAAAATAAAAACTGTTACTGTAAACGAACGCTTCAACTTAGAAGAAGAAAATTTGGTGAGCCAACTGGGATTTGTGTACTGATCATTACCACCAAGTATCATCAAGATTGGGTGAAAAAAAATTTGCTGGTATTTCGGAAACTTGTTATTTCTTAAAACCTTGGCAACCCCTCTCAATGAAAGTGCTTTTCCCCAGTCTGTGCCTAGGGCGACTTGAAGAGGAAACAAACCATAGAGACAAAACTGAAAACTCCTTTATTTTGTCAAGTTTCAAAGAGCTATTACACACCATGTTGGATTTAGAGTTCCAAATTCAACTCTCTTTATAGGAGAGAACAGAGTGAAACCTAAAAATAAAAACTGCTACTGTAAACGAACGCTTCAACCTAGAAGAACAAAATTTGGTGAGCCAAGTGGGATTTGTGTACTTGTCATTACCACCACGTATCATCAACATTGGGTGAAAAAATATTTGCTGGTATTTCGGAACCTCGTAATTCCTTGGAAGATTGGCAACCCCTTTCAATGAAGGTGCTTTTCCAATGTCTCTGCTTAGGGCTACATGAAGCGGAAACCAGTCATAGAGACAAAACTGAGAACTCCTTTATTTGTCAACTTTCAAAAAGCTACTACAAACCATGTTGGATTTAGAGTTCCAAATTCATCTATCTATATAGGAGAGAACAGAATGAAACCTAAAAATAAAATCTGCTACTGTAAATGAACTCTTCAACTTAGAAGAACAAAATTTGGTGTGCCAAGTGGGATTTGTGTACTTGTCATTACCACCACGTATCATCATCATTGGGTAAAAAAATATTTGCTGGTATTTCGGAAAATCTTAATTTCTTGGAAGATTGGCAAACCCTTTCAATGAAAGTGCTTTTTCACAGTCTCTGCTTAGGACTATATGAAGCGGAAAGCAACCATAGAGACAAAACTGAGAACTCCTTTATTTTGTCAACGTTCAAAAAGCTACTACAAACCATGTTGGATTTAGAGTTCCAAATACATCTGTCTATATAGGAGAGAACAGAAAAAAACTAAAAATATAATCTGCTACTGTAAATGAACGCTTCATCCTAGAAGAACAAAATTTGGGGCGTCAAGTGGGATTTGTGTACCGATTATTACAACCAAGTATCATCAAGATTGGGTGAAAAATATTTGCTGGTATTTCGGAAACTCGTTATTTCTTAGAACCTTGGCAACCCCTTTCAGTGAATGTTCTTTTCCAGAGTCTGTGCCTAGCGGTACTTGAAGAGGAAACAAAACATAGAGACAAAACTGAGAACTCCTTTATTTCGTCTAGTTTCAAAGAGCTACTACAAACCATGTTGGATTTAGAGTTCCAAATTCATTTATCTATATAGGAGAGAACACAGTGAAACCTAAAAATAAAAACTTTTACTGTAAACGTACGCTTCAACCTAGAAGAACAAAATTTGGTGAGCCAAGTGGGATTTGTGTACCAATCATTACCACCAAATATCATCAAGACTGGGTGAAAAAATATTTGCTGGTGTTTCGGAAACTTGTTATTTCTTAAAACCTTGGTAACTCCTCTCAATGAAAATGCTTTTCCACAGTCTGTGCCTATGGCGACTTGAAGAGGAAACAAAATATAGAGACAAAACTGAGAACTCCTTTATTTTGTCAAGTTTCAAAGAGCTACTACAAACCTTGTTAGATTTAGAGTTCCAAATTCATCTATCTATATAGGAGAGAACAGAGTTAAATCTAAAAATAAAAACTGCTACTGTAAAAGAACGCTTCAACCTAGAAGAAGAAAATTTGGTGAGCCAAGTGGGATTTGTGTACCAATCATTACCACCAATTATCATCAACTTTGGGTGAAAAAATATTTGCTGGTATTTCGGAAACTCGTTATTTCTTAAAAGCTTGGCAACCCCTCAATGAGAGTGCTTTTCCAGAGTCTGTGCCTAGGGCGACTTGAAGAGTTAACAAACCATAGAGACAAAACTGAGAATTCCTTTACTTTGTCAAGTTTCAAAGAGCGATTACACACCATGTTGGATTAAGTGTTCCAAATTCATCTATCTATGTAGGAGAGAACAGAGTGAAACCTAAATATAAAAACTGCTACTGTAGACGAACGCTTCAACCCAGAAGAACAAAGTTTGGTGAGCCAAGTGGGATTTGTGTACTGATCATTACCACCAAGTATCATCAAGATTGGGTGAAAAAATATTTACTGGTATTTCGGAAACTCGTTATTTCTTAAAAGCTTAGCAAACCCTTTCAATGAAAGTGCTATTCCACAGTCTGTGCCTAGGGCACTTGAAGAGTAAACAAACCATAGAGACAAAACTGAGAACTCCTTTATTTTGTCAAGTTTCAAAGAGCCACTACAAACCATGTTGGATTTAGAGTTCCAAATTCATCTATCTATATAGGAGAGAACAGAGTGAAACCTAAAAATAAAACTGCTACTGTAAACGAACGCTTCAACCTAGAAGAAGAAAATTTGGTGAGCCAAGTGGGATTTGTGGACTTGTCATTACCACCACGTATCGTCAACATTGGGTGAAAAAATATTTGTGCTGGTATTTCGGAAACTCGTTCTTTCTTAGAAGCTTGGCAACCCCTCTCAAAGAAAGTGCTTTTCCACAGTCTGTGCCTAGGGCTACTTGAAGAGTAAACAAACCATAGAGACAAAACTGAGAACTCCTTTATTTTGTCAAGTTTCAAAGAGCCACTACAAACCATGTTGGATTTAGAGTTCCAAATTCATCTATCTATATAGGAGAGAACAGAGTGAAACCTAAAAATAAAACTGCTACTGTAAACGAACGCTTCAACCTAGAAGAAGAAAATTTGGTGAGCCAAGTGGGATTTGTGGACTTGTCATTACCACCACGTATCATCAACATTGGGTGAAAAAATATTTGCTGCTATTTCGGAAACTCGTAATTTCTTAGAGGCTTGGCAACCACTTTCAATGAAAGTGCTTTCGCACAGTCTCTGCTTAGGGCTACATAATGCAGAAACAAATCATAGAGACAAAACTGAGAACTCCTTTATTTTTTCAATTGTCAAAGAGCTAATACACACCATGTTGGATTTAGAGTTCCAAATTCATCTGTCTATATAGAAGAGAACAGAGTGAAACCTAAATATTGAAATTGCTACTGTAGATGAACGCCTCAAAGTAGAAGAACAAAAATTGGTGAGCCAAGTGGGATTTGTGTACAGATCATTACCACCAAGTATCATCAAGATTGGGTGAAAAAACATTTGCTGGTATTTCGGAAACTCGTTATTTCTTAGAAGATTGGCAACCCCTCTCAAGGAAAGCACTTTTCCACAGTCTGTGCCTAGGGCTACTTGAAGAGGAAACAAACCATGGAGACAAAACTGAGAACTCTTTTATTTTCTCTAGTTTTAAAGAGCTACAAAAACCATGTTGGATTTAGAGTTCCAAATTCATCTATCTCTATAGGAGAGAACAGAGTGAAACCTAAAAATAAAACTGCTACTGTAAACGAACGTTTCAATCTAGAAGAACAAAATTTGGTGAGCCAAGTGGGACTTGTGTACTTGTCATTCCCACCACGTATCATCAACATTGGGTGAAAAATATTTGCTGGTATTTCGGAAACTCGTAATTTCTTGGAAGCTTGGCAACCCCTTTCAATGAAAATGCTTTTCCACAGTCTGTGCCTAGGGCGACTTGAAGAGGAAACAAAACATAGAGACAAAACTGAGAACTCCTTTATTTTGTCAAGTTTCAAAGAGCTACTACAAACCATGTTGGATTTAGTGTTCCAAATTCATCTATCTATATAGGAAAGAACAGAGGGAAAACTAAAAATATATACTGCTACTATAAACGAACGCTTCATCCTAGAAGAACAAAATTTGGTGAGTCAAGTGGGATTTGTGTACCGATTATTACTACCAAGTATCATCAAGATTGGGTGAAAAATATTTGCTGGTATTTCGGAAACTTGTTATTTCTTAAAACCTTGGCAACTCCTCTCAATGAAAATGCTTTTCCAGAGTCTGTGCCTAGGGCGAATGAAGAGGAAACAAAACATAGAGACAAAACTGAGAACTCCTTTATTTTGTCAAGTTTCCAAGAGCTACTACAAACCATGTTGGATTTAGAGTTCCAAATTCATCTATCTATATATGAGAGAACAGAGTGAAACCTAAAAATAAAAACTTTTACTGTAAACGTACGCTTCAAACTAGAATAACAAAATTTGGTGAGCCAAGTGGGATTTGTGTACCAATCGTTACCACCAAGTATCATCAAGACTGGGTGAAAAAATATTTGCTGGTGTTGCGGAAACTTGTTATTTCTTAAAACCTTGGTAACTCCTCTCAATGAAAACGCTTTTCCACAGTCTGTGCCTAGGGCGACTTGAAGAGGAAACAAAACATAGAGACAAAACTGAGAACTCCTTTATTTTGTCAAGTTTCAAAGAGCTACTACAAACCATGTTAGATTTAGAGTTCCAAATTCATCTATCTATATAGGAGAAAACCGAGTGAAACCTAAATATAAAAGGTGCTACTGTAGACGAACGCTTCAACCCAGAAGAACAAAATTTGGTGAGCCAAGTGGGATTTGTGTACTGATCATTACCACCAAGTATCATCAAGATTGGGTGAAAAAATATTTACTGGTATTTCGGAAACTCGTTATTTCTTAAAAGCTTGGCAACCCCTCTCAATGAAAGTGCTTTTCCACAGAGTGTGCCTAGGGCGACTTGAAGAGGAAAAAAACCATAGAGACAAAACTGAGAACTCCTTTACTTTGTAAAGTTTCAAAGAGCTATTACAGACCATGTTGGATTTAGAGTTCCAAATTCATCTATCTATGTAAGAGAGAACAGATAGAAACCTAAATATAAAAACTGCTACTGAAGACGAACGCTTCAACCCAGAAGAACAAAATTTGGTGAGCCAAGTGGGATTTGTGTACTTGTCATTACCACCACGTATCATCAACATTGGGTGAAAAAATATTTGCTGGTACTTCGGAAACTCATAATTTCTTGGAAGATTGGCAACCCCTTTCAATGAAAGTGCTTCTCCACAGTCTCTGCTTAGGTCTACATGAAGTGGAAACCAATCATAGAGACAAAACTGAGAACTCCTTTATTTTGTCAACTTTCAAGAGCTACTACAAACCATGTTGGATTTAGAGTTTTAAATTCATCTATGTATATAGGAGAGAACAGAGGGAAACTAAAAAATATAAACTGCTACTGTAAACGAACACTTCAACCTAGAAGAAGAAAATTTGGTGAGTCAAGTGAAATTTGTGTACCGATTATTACTACCAAGTATCATCAAGATTGGGTGAAAAATATTTGCTGGTATTTCGGGAACTCTTTATTTCTTAAAACCTTTGCAACCCTTCTCAATGAAAGTGCTTTTCCACAGTCTGTGCCTAGCGCGACTTGAAGAGGAAACAAACCATAGAGACAAAACTGAAAACTCCTTTATTTTGCCAAGTTTCAAAGAGCTATAACACACCATGTTGGATTTAGAGTTCCAAATTCATCTATCTATATAGGAGAGAGCTGAGTGAAACCTAAAAATAAAAACTGCTACTGTAAACGAACGCTTCAACCCAGAAGAACAAAATTTGGTGAGCCAAGTGGGATTTGTGTCCTGATCATTACCACCAAGCTTCATCAACATTGGTGAAAAATATTTGCTGGTATTTCGGAAACTCGTTATTTCTTAAAAGCTTGGCAACCCCTCTCAATGAAAGTGCTTTTCCACAGTCTGTGCCTAGGGCGAATTGAAAAGGAAACAAACCATAGAGACAAAACTGAAATCTCCTTTATTTGTCAAGTTTCAAAGAGCTATTACAGACCATGTTGGATTTAGAGTTCCAAATTTATTTATCTATATAGAAGAGAAAAGTGTTAAACCTAAAAATAAAAACTGCTACTGTAAACGAATGCTTCAACCTAGAAGAACAAAATTTGGTGAGCCAAGTGGGATTTGTGGACTTGTCATTACCACCACGTATCATCAACATTGGGTGAAAAAATATTTGCTGCTATTTCGGAAACTCGTAATTTCTTAAAAGCTTGGCAACCCCTTTCAATGAACGTGCTTTCGCACAGTCTCTGCTTACGGCTACATGAAGCGGAAACAAATCATAGAGACAAAACTGAGAAATCCTTTATTTTGTCAAGTTTCAAAGAGCTATTTCAAACCATGTTGGATTTAGAGTTCTAAATTCAACTATGTATATAGGAGAGAACAGAGTGAAACCTAAAAATAAAAACTGCTACTGTAAACGAACGCTTCAACCTAGAAGAAGAAAATTTGGTGAGCCAAGTGGGATTTGTGTACCAATCGTTACCACCAAGTATCATCAAGATTGGTTGAAAAAATATTTGCTGGTATTTCGGAAACTCCTTATTTCTTAAAAGGTTGGCAACCCCTCAATGAAAGTGCTTTCCACAGTCTGTGCCTAGGGTGACTTGAAGAGCAAACAAACCATAGAGACAAAACTGAGAACTCCTTTACTTTGTCAAGTTTCAAAGAGCGATTACACACCATGTTGGATTTAGAGTTCCAAATTCTTGTATCTATGTAGGAGAGAACAGAGTGAAAAATAAATATAAAAACTGCTACTGTAGACGAACGCTTCAACCCAGAAGAACAAAATTTGGTGAGCCAAGTGGGATTTGTGTACTGATCATTACCACCAAGTATCATCAAGATTGGGTGAAAAAATATTTACTGGTATTTCGGAAACTCGTTATTTCTTAAAAGCTTGGCAACCCCTCTCAATGAAAGTGCTTTTCCACCGTCTGTGCCTAGGGCGACTTGAGGAGAAAACAAACCATAGAGACAAAACAGAAAACTTCTTTACTTTGTCAAGTTTCAAAGAGCTATTACACACCATGTTGGATTTAGAGTTCCAAATTCATCTATCTATGTAGGAGAGCACAGAGTGAAACCTAAATATAAAAACTGCTACTGAAGACGAACGCTTCAACACAGAAAAACAAAATATGGTGAGCCAAGTGGGATTTGTGTACTGATCATTACCACCAAGTATCATCAACATTGGGTGAAAAAATATTTGCTGGTATTTCGGAAACTCGTAATTTATTGGAAGCTTGGCAACCGCTTTCAATGAAAGTGCTTTTCCAAAGTCTCTGCTTAGGGCTACATGAAGTGGAAACAAATCATAGAGACAAAACTGAGAACTCCTTTGTTTTGTCAAGTTTCAAAGAGCCTCTACAAACCATGTTGGATTTAGAGTTCCAAATTCATCTATCTATATAGGAGAGAACAGAGGGAAAACTAAAAATATAAACTGCTACTGTAAACGAACGCTTCATCCTAGAAGAACAAAATTTGGTGAGTCAAGTGAAATTTGTGTACCGATCATGACCAGCAAGGATCATCACGATTAGGTGAAAAAATATTTGCTGATATTTCAGAAACTCCTTATTTCTTTGAAGCTTGGCAACCCCTCTCAATTTAAGTGCTTTTCCACAGTCTGTGCCTAGGGCTACTTGAAGAGTAAACATGCCATAGAGACAAAACTGAGAACTCCTTTATTTTGTCAAGTTTCAAAGAGCTACTACAAACCATGTTGGATTTAGAGTTCCAAATTCATCTATCTATATAGGAGAGAACAGAGAGAAACCTAAATATAAAAACTGCTACTGTAGACGAACGCTTCAACCTAGAAGAACACAATTTAGTGAGCCACGTGGGATTTGTGTACTGATCATTACCACCAAGTATCATCAAGATTGGGTGAAAAAATATTTCTGGTATTTCGGAAACTCGTTCTTTCTTAGAAGCTTGGCAACCCCTCTCAATGAAAGTGCTTTTCCACAGTCTGTGACCAGGGCTACTTGAAGAGGAAACAAACCACAGAGACAAAACTGAAAACTCTTTTATTTTATCAAGTTTCAAAGAGCTATAACACACCATGTTGGATTTAGAGTTCCAAATTCATCTATCTATATAGGAGAGAGCAGAGTGAAACCTAAAAATAAAAACTTCTACTGTAAATGAACGCTTTAACCTAGAAGAACAAAATTTGGTGAGCCAAGTGGGATTTGTGTACTTCTCATTACCACCACGTATCATCAACATTGGGTGAAAAAATATTTGCTGGTATTTCGAAACTCGTAATTTCTTGGAAGATTCGCAACCCCTTTCTATGAAAGTGCTTCTCCACAGTCTCTGCTTAGGACTACATGAAGCAGAAACCAATCATAGAGACAAAACAGAGAACTCCTTTATTTTGTCAACTTTCAAGAGCTACTACAAACCATGTTGGATTTAGAGTTTTAAATTCATCTATGTATATTGGAGAGAACAGAGGGAAACTAAAAATATAATCTGCTACTGTAAACGAACGCTTCATCGTAGAAGAAAAAAATTTGGTGAGTCAAGTGGGACTTGTGTACCGATAATTACTACCAAGTATCATCAAGATTGGGTGAAATATATTTGCTGGTATTTCGGAAACTCGTAATTTCTGAAAGCTTGGCAACCCCTCTCAATGAATGTTCTTTTCCACAGTCTGTGCCTAGGGCTACTTGAAGAGGATACAAAACATAGAGACAAAACTGTGAACTCCTTTATTTTGTCAAGTGTCAAGGAGCTACTACAAACCATGTTGGATTTAGAGTTTCAAATTCATCTAAATATATAGGAGAGAATAGAGTGAAACCTAAAAATAAAAACTGCTACTCTAAACGAACGCTTCAACCTAGAAAAAGAAAATTTGGTGAGCCAAGTGGGATTTGTGTACCGAACATTAACACCAAGTATCATCAAGATTGGATGAAAAAATATTTGCTGGTATTTCGGAAACTCGTTATTTCTTAAAAGCTGGGAAACCCCTCAATGAAAGTGCTTTTCCTCAGTCTGTGACTAGGGCGACTTGAAGAGGAAACAAACCATAGAGACAAAACTGAGAACTCCTTTACTTTGTCAAGTTTCAAAGAGCGATTACACACCATGTTGGATTTAGAGTTCCAAATTCATCTATCTATGTAGGAGAGAACAGAGTGAAACCTAAATATAAAAAACTGTTACTGTAGACGAACGCTTCAACCCAGAAGAACAAAATTTGGTGAGCCAAGTGGGATTTGTATACTGATCATTACCACCAAGTATCATCAAGATTGGGTGAAAAAATATTTACTGCCATTTCGGAAACTCGTTATTTCTTATAGCTTGGCAACCCCTCTCAATGAAAGTGCTTTTCTACAGTCTGTGATTAGGGCAACTTCAGGAGGAAACAAACCTTAGAGAAAAAACTCACAACTCCTTTGCTTTGTCAAGTTTCAAAGAGCTATTACACACAATGTTGGATTTAGAGTTCCAAATTTCTCTATCTATGTAGGAGAGTACAGAGTGAAACCTAAATATAAAAACTAATACTGAAGACGAATGCTTCAAACCAGAAGAACAAAATATGGTGAGCCAAGTGGGATTTGTGTACTGATCATTACCACCAAGTATCATCAAAATTGGGTGAAAAAATATTTGCTGGTGTTTCGGAAACTCGTAATTTTTTGGAAGCTTAGCAACCCCTTTCAATGAAAGTGCTTTTCCACAGTCTGTGCCTAGGGCGATTTGAAGAGGAAACAAACCATAGAGACAAAACTGAGAACTCCTTTATTTTGTCAGGTTTCAAAGAGCTATTACACACCATGTTGCATTTAGAGTTCCAAATTCATGTATCTATAGAGGAGAGAACAGAGGGAAAACTAAAAATAAAAACTGCTACTGTAAATGAACGCTTCAACCTACAAGAACAAAATTTGGTGAGCCAAGTGGATTGGGGTACTTGTCATTACCACCACGTATCATCAACATTGGGTGAAAAAATATTTGCTGGTATTTCGGAAACTCGTAATTTCTTGGAATATTGGCAACCCCCTTCAATGAAAGTGCTTTTCCACAGTCTCTGCGTTGGTCCACATGAAGAGGAAACAAACCATAGAGACAAAACTGAGAACTCCTCTACTTTGTCAAGTTTCAAAGAGCTATTCCACACCATTATGAATTTAGAGTTCCAAATTCATCTATCTATGTTGGAGAGAACAGAGTGAAACCTAAATATAAAAACTGATACTGTAGACGAACTCTTCATCCCAGAAGAACAAAATATGGTGAGAGAAGTGGGATTTGTGTACTGATCATTACCACCAAGTATCATCAACATTGGGTGAGAAAATATTTGCTGGTATTTCGGAAACTCGTTATTTCGTAGAAGCTTGGCAACCCCTCTCAATGAAAGTGCTTTTCCACAGTGTGTGCTGAGGGCTACTTGAAGAGGAAACAAACCATAGAGACAAACCTGAGAACTCCTTTATTTTGTCAAGTTTCAAAGAGCTACTACA
Source organism: Callospermophilus lateralis (assembly GCF_048772815.1). Lineage (NCBI taxonomy): Eukaryota > Metazoa > Chordata > Mammalia > Rodentia > Sciuridae > Callospermophilus > Callospermophilus lateralis. The sequence goes on along the minus strand of NW_027515748.1, from coordinate 14,893 downwards.
AACCATGTTGGATTTAGAGTTCCAAATTCATCTATCTGTATAGGAGAGAACAGAGTGAAACCTAAAAATAAAAACTGCTACTGTAAACGAACGCTTCAACCTAGAAGAAGAAATTTTGGTGAGCCAAGTGGGATTTGTATACTTGTCAATACCACCACGTATCATCAAGATTGGGTGAAAAAATATTTGCTGCTATTTCGGAAACTCGTAATTTCTTAAAAGCTTGGCAACCCCTTTCAATGAAAGTGCTTTCGCACAGTCTCTGCTGAGGGCTACATGAAGCAGAAACAAATCATAGAGACAAAACTGAGAACTCCTTTATTTTGTCAAGTGTCAAAGAGCTAATAAGCACCATGTTGGATTTAGTGTTCCAAATTCATCTATTTATATAGGAGAGAACAGAGTGAAACCTAAATATTAAAATTGCTACTGTAGACGAACGCTTCAACCTAGAAGAACAAAATTTGGTGAGTCAAGTGGGATTTGTGTACCGATCATTAGTACCAAGTATCATCAAGATTGGGTGAAAAATATTTGCTGGTATTTCGGAAAATCTTTATTTATTAGAAGCTTGGGAACCCCTCTCAATGAAAGTGCTTTTCCACAGTCTATGCCTAGGGCTACTTGAAGAGGAAACAAACCATAGAGACAAATTGAGAACTCTTTTATTTTGTCAATTTTCAAAGAGCTACTACAAACAATGTTGGATTTAGTGTTCCAAATTAATCTATCTATATAGGAGAGAAGAGAGTGAAACCTAAAAATAAAAACTGCTACTGTAAACGAACACTTCAACCTAGAAGAAGAAAATTTGGTGAGCCAACTGGGATTTGTGTACTGATCATTACCACCAAGTATCATCAAGGTTGGGTGAAAAAATATTTGCTGGTATTTTGGAATCTCGTTATTTCTTAAAACCTTGGCAACGCCTCTCAATGAAAGTGCTTTCCACAGTCTGTGCCTAGGGCGGCTTTAAGAGGAAACAAACCATAGAGACAAAACTGAAAACTCCTTTATTTTGTCAAGTTTCAAAGAGCTATAACACACCATGTTGGATTTAGAGTTCCAAATTCATCTATCTATATAGGAGAGAGCAGAGTGAAACCTAAAAATAAAAACTGCTACTGTAAATGAACGCTTTAACCTAGAAGAACAAAATTTGGTGAGCCAATGGGATTTGTGTACTTGTCATTACCACCACGTATCATCAACATTGGGTGAAAAAATATTTGCTGGTATTTCGGAAACTCATAATTTCTTGGAAGATTCGCAACCCCTTTCAATGAAAGTGCTTCTCCACAGTCTCTGCTTAGGGCTACATGAAGCGGAAACCAATCATAGAGACAAAACTGAGAACTCCTTTATTTTGTCAACTTTCAAGAGCTACTATAAACCATGTTGTATTTAGAGTTTTAAATTCATCTATGTATATAGGAGAGAACAGAGGGAAACTAAAAATATAATCTGCTACTGTAAAGGAACGCTTCATCGTAGAAGAAAAAAATTTGGTGAGTCAAGTGGGATTTGTGTACCGATTATTACTACCAAGTATCATCAAGATTGGGTGAAAAATATTTGCTGGTATTTCGGAAACTGGTAATTTCTGAAAGCTAGGCAACCCCTCTCAATGAAAGTTCTTTTCCACAGTCTGTGCCTAGGGCTACTTGAAGAGGATACAAAACATAGAGACAAAACTGTGAACTCCTTTATTTTGTCAAGTGTCAAGGAGCTACTACAAACCATGTTGGATTTAGAGTTTCAAATTCATCTATCTATATAGGAGAGAATAGAGTGAAACATAAAAATAAAAACTGCTACTGTAAACGAACGCTTCAACCTAGAAAAAGAAAATTTGGTGAGCCAAGTGGGATTTGTGTACCGATCATTACCACCAAGTATCATCAAGATTGGGTGAAAAAATATTTGCTGGTATTTCGGAAACTCGTTATTTCTTAAAAGCTGGGAAACCCCTCAATGAAAGTGCTTTTCCTCAGTCTGTGACTAGGGCGACTTGAAGAGGAAACAAACCATAGAGACAAAACTGAGAACTCCTTTACTTTGTCAAGTTTCAAAGAGCGATTACACACCATGTTGGATTTAGAGTTCGAAATTCATCTATCTATGTAGGAGAGAACAGAGTGAAACCTAAATATAAAAAACTGCTACTGTAGACGAACGCTTCAACGCAGAAAAACAAAATTTGGTGAGCCAAGTGGGATTTGTGTACTGATCATTACCACCAAGTATCATCAACATTGGGTGAAAAAATATTTACTGGTATTTCGGAAACTCGTTATTTCTTAAAAGCTTGGCAACCCCTCTCAATGAAAGTGCTTTTCCACCGTCTGTGCCTAGGGCGACTTGAGGAGAAAACAATCCATAGAGACAAACCTGAGAACTCCTTTCTTTTGTCAAGTTTCAAAGAGCTACTACAAACCATGTTGTATTTAGAGTTCCAAATTCATCTATCTATGTAGGAGAGAACAGAGTGAAACCTAAAAATAAAAACTGGTACTGTAAACGAATGCTTCAACCTAGAAGAAGAAAATTTGGTGAGCCAAGTGGGATTTGTGTACCGATCATTACCACCACGTGTCATCAACATTGGGTGAAAAAATATTTACTGCTATTTCGGAAACTCGTAATTTCTTAGAAGCTTGGCAACCCCTTTCCATGAAAGTGCTTTCGCACAGTCTCTGCTTAGGGCTACATGAAGCGGAAACAAATCATAGAGACAAAACTGAGAACTCCTTTATTTTGTCAAGTTTCAAAGAGCTAATACACACCATGTTGGATTTAGTGTTCCAAATTCTTCTATCTATATAGGAGAGAACAAAGTGAAACCTAAATATTAAAATTGCTACTGTAGACAAACGCTTCAAAGTAGAAGAACAAAATTAGGTGAGCCAAGTGGGATTTGTGTACAGATCATTACCACCAAGTATCATCGACATTGGGTGAAAAAATAATTGCTTGTATTTCGGAAATTCGTTATTTCTTAGAAGCTTGTCAACCCCTCTCAATGAAAGTACTTTTCCACAGTCTGTGCCTAGGGCTACTTGAAGAGGAAACAAACCATAGAGACAAAACTGAGAACTCCTTTATTTTGTCTAGTTTTAAAGAGCTACTACAAACCATGTTGGATTTAGAGTTCCAAATTCATCTATCTCTATAGGAGAGAACAGAGTGAAACGTAAAAATAAAAACTGCTACTGTGCACGAACGCTTCAACCTAGAGGAACAAAATTTGGTGGGCCAAGTGGGATTTGTGTACTTGTTATTACCACCACGTATCATCCACATTGGGTGAAAAAATATTTGCTTTTATTTTGGAAACTCGTAATTTCTTGGAAGCTTGGCAACCCCTTTCAATGAAAGTGCTTTTCCACAGTCTGTGCCTAGGACTACTTGAAGAGGAAACAAACCATAGAGAAAAAACTGATAACTCCTTTATTTTGTCAACTTTCAAAGAGCTACTACAAACCATGTTGGATTTAGAGTTCCAAATTCATCTATCTATGTAGGAGAGAACAGAGTGAAACCTAAATATAAAAACTGATACTGTAGACGAACGCTTCATCCCAGAAGAACAAAATATGGTGAGAGAAGTGGGATTTCTGTACTGATCATTACCAGAAAGTATCATCAACATTGGTGAAAAAATATTTGCTGGTATTTCGGAAACTCGTTATTTCTTAGAAGCTTGGCAACCCCTCACAATGAAAGTGCTTTTCCACAGTCTGTGCCTAGGGCTTCTTGAGAGGAAACAAACGATAGAGACAAAACAGAGAACTCCTTTATTTTGTCAACTTTCAAAGAGCTACTACAAACCATGTTGGATTTAGAGTTCCAAATTCATGTATCTATATAGGAGAGAACAGAGTGAAACCTAAAAATAAAAACTGCTACTGTAGACAAACGCTTCAAACTAGAAGAACAAAAATTGTTGAGCCAAGTGGGATTTGTGTACTTGTCATTACCACCACGTATCATCAACATTGGGTGAAAAAATATTTGCTGGTATTTCGGAAACTCGTTATTTCTAAAACCTTGGCAACCCCTCTCAATAAAAGTGCTCTTCCACAGTCTGTGCCTAGGGCGACTTGAAGAGGAAACAAACCATAGAGACAAAACTGAAAACTCCTTTACTTTGTCAAGTTTCAAAGAGCTATTACACACCATTATGATTTTAGAGTTCCAAATTCATCTATCTATGTAGGAGAGAACAGAGTGAAACCTAAATATAAAAACTGATACTGTAGACGAGCGCTTCATCCCAGAAGAACAAAATATGGTGAGAGAAGTGGGATTTGTGTACTGATCATTACCACCAAGTATCATCAACATTGGGTGAGAAAATATTTGCTGGTATTTCGGAAGCTCGTTATTTCTTAGTAGCTTGGCAACCCCTCTCAATGAAAGTGCGTTTCCACAGTGTGTGCCGAGGGCTACTTGAGAGGAAACAAACCATAGAGACAAAACTGAGAAGTCCTTTATTTTGTCAATTTTCAAAGAGCTACTACAAACCATGTTGGATTTAGAGTTCCAAATTCCTCTATCTATATAGGAGAGACGAGAGTGAAACCTAAAAGTAAAAACTGCTACTGTAAACGAACGCTTCAACCTAGAAGAACAAAATTTGGTGAGCCAAGTGGGATTTGTGAACTTGTCATTACCACAATGTATCATCAACATTGGTTGAAACAATATTTGCTGGTATTTCGGAAAGCGTTATTTCTTAATGGCTTGGCAACCCCTCTCAATGAAAGTGGTTTTCCACAGTCTGTGCCAGGGACTACTTGAACAGGAAACAAACCATAGAGAAAAAACTGAGAACTCCTTTATTTTGTCAAGTTTCAAAGAGCTAGTACAAACCATGTTGGATTTAGAGTTCCAAATTCATCTATCTATATAAGAGAGAACACAGTGAAACCTAAATATAAAAACTGCTTCTGTAAACGAAAGCTTCAACCTAGAACAAAATTTGGTGAGCCAAGTGGGATTTGTGTACTGATCATTACCACTAAGTATCATCAACATTGGTGAAAAAATATTTGCTGGTATTTCGGAAACTCGTAATTTCTTGGAAGCTTGGCAACCCCTTTCAATGAAAATGCTTTTCCACAGTCTCTGCTTAGGGCTACATGTAGCGGAAACAAATCATAGAGACAAAACTGAGAACTCCTTTCTTTTGTCAAGTTTCAAATAGCTACTACAAACCATGTTGGAATTAGAGTTCCAAATTCATCTGTCTATATAGGAGAGAACAGAGTGAAACCTAAAAATAAAAACTGCTACTGTAAACGAACGCTTCAACCAAGGAAAACAAAATTTGGTTAGCCAAGTGGGATTTGTGTACTTGTCATTACCACCACGTATCATCAACACTGGGTGAAAAAATATTTGCTGCTATTTCGGAAACTCCTAATTTATTGGAAGCTTGGCAACCCCTTTCAATGAAAGTGCTTTTTCACAGTCTCTGCTTAGGGTTACATGAAGCGGCAACAAATCAAAGAGACAAAACTGAGAACACCTTTCTTTTGTCAAGTTTCAAAGAGCTACTACAAACCATGTTGGATTTAGAGTTCCAAATTCATCTATATATATAGGAGAGAACAGAGGGAAAACTAAAAATATAAACTGCTTCTGTAAACGAACGCTTCATCCTAGAAGAACAAAATTTGGTGAGTCAAGTGGGATTTGTGTACCGATCACGACCACCAAGTATCATCAAGATTAGTGAAAAAATATTTGCTGATATTTCGGAAACTCCGAATTTCTTAGAAGGTTGGCAACCTCTCTCGATGAAAGTACTTTTCCAGAGTCTGTGCCTAGGGCTACTTGAAGAGTAAACAAACCATAGAGACAAAACTGAGAACTCCTTTATTTTGTCAAGTTTCAAAGAGCTACTACAAACCATGTTGGATACAGAGTTCCAAATTCATCTATCTATATAGGAGAGAACAGAGTGAAATCTAAATATAAAAACTGCTACTATAAACAAACGCTTCAACCTAGAAGAACAAAATTTGGTGAGCCAAGTGGGATTTGTGTACTGATCATCACTACCAAGTATCATCAAGATTGGGTGAAAAAATATTTGCTGGTATTTCGGAAACTCGTAATTCCTTGGAAGCTTGGCAACCACTCTCAATGAATGTGCTTTTCCACAGTCACTGCTTAGGGCTACCTGAAGTGGAAAGAAATCATAGAGACAAAACTGAGAACTCCTTTATTTTGTCAAGTTTCAAAGAGCTACTTCAAACCATGTTGGATTTAGAGTTCCAAATTCATCTATCTATATAGGAGAGAACAGAGGGAAACTAAATATATAAACTGCTACTGTAGACGAACGCGTCAACCTAGAAGAACAGAATTTGGAGAGTCATGTGGGATTTGTGTACCGATCATTACTACCAAGTATCATCAAGATTGGGTGAAAAATATTTGCTGGTTTTTCGGAAACTCGTTATTTCTTAAAAGCTTGGCAACCCCTCTCAATGAAAGTGCTTTTACACAGTCTGTGCCTTGGGCGACATGAAGAGGAAACAAACCATAGAGACAAAACTGAGAACTTCTTTGCTTTCCAAGTTTCAAAGAGCTATTACACACCATGTTGGATTTAGAGTTATAATTCATCTATCTATGTAGGAGAGAACAGAGTGAAACCTAAATATAAAAACTGCTACTGTAGACGAATGCTTCAACCCAGAAGAACAAAATATGGTGAGCCCAGTGGCATTTGTGTACTGATTATTACCACCAAGTATCATCAACATTGGTTGAAAAGCTATTTGCTGGTATTTCAGAAACTTGTTATTTCTTAGAAGCTTGGCAACCCCTCTCAATGAAAGTACTTTTCCAGAGTCTGTGCCTAGGGCTACTTGAAGAGTAAACAAACTATAGAGACAAAACTGAGAACTCCTTTATTTTGTCAACTTTCAAGAGCTACTACAAACCATGTTGGATTTAGAGTTTTAAATTCATCTATGTATATAGGAGAGAACAGAGGGAAACTAAAAAATATAAACTGCTACTGTAAACGAACACTTCAACCTAGAAGAAGAAAATTTGGTGAGTCAAGTGAAATTTGTGTACCGATTATTACTACCAAGTATCATCAAGATTGGGTGAAAAATATTTGCTGGTATTTCGGAACTCTTTATTTCTTAAAACCTTTGCACCCTTCTCAATGAAAGTGCTTTTCCACAGTCTGTGCCTAGCGCGACTTGAAGAGGAAACAAACCATAGAGACAAACTGAAACTCCTTTATTTGCCAAGTTTCAAAGAGCTATAAACACACCATGTTGGATTTAGAGTTCCAAATTCATCTATCTATATAGGAGAGAGCTGAGTGAAACCTAAAAATAAAAACTGCTACTGTAAACGAACGCTTCAACCCAGAAGAACAAAATTTGGTGAGCCCAAGTGGGATTTGTGTCCTGATCATTACCACCAAGCTTCATCAACATTGGTGAAAAATATTTGCTGGTATTTCGGAAACTCGTTATTTCTTAAAAGCTTGGCAACCCCTCTCAATGAAAGTGCTTTTCCACAGTCTGTGCCTAGGGCGAATTGAAAAGGAAACAAACCATAGAGACAAAACTGAAATCTCCTTTATTTTGTCAAGTTTCAAAGAGCTATTACAGACCATGTTGGATTTAGAGTTCCAAATTTATTTATCTATATAGAAGATAAAAGTGTTAAACCTAAAAATAAAAACTGCTACTGTAAAAGAATGCTTCAACCTAGAAGAACAAAATTTGGTGAGCCAAGTGGGATTTGTGGACTTGTCATTACCACCACGTATCATCAACATTGGGTGAAAAAATATTTGCTGCTATTTCGGAAACTCGTAATTTCTTAAAAGCTTGGCAACCCCTTTCAATGAACGTGCTTTCGCACAGTCTCTGCTTACGGCTACATGAAGCGGAAACAAATCATAGAGACAAAAACTGAGAAATCCTTTATTTTGTCAAGTTTCAAAGAGCTATTTTCAAACCATGTTGGATTTAGAGTTCTAAATTCAACTATGTATATAGGAGAGACAGAGTGAAACCTAAAAATAAAAACTGCTACTGTAAACGAACGACTTCAACCTAGAAGAAGAAAATTTGGAGCCAAGTGGGATTTGTGTACCAATCGTTACCACCAAGTATCATCAAGATTGGTTGAAAAAATATTTGCTGGTATTTCGGAAACTTCCTTATTTCTTAAAAGGTTGGCAACCCCTCAATGAAAGTGCTTTTCCCACAGTCTGTGCCTAGGGTGACTTGAAGAGCAAACAAACCATAGAGACAAAACTGAGAACTCCTTTACTTTGTCAAGTTTCAAAGAGCGATTACACACCATGTTGGATTTAGAGTTCCAAATTCTTGTATCTATGTAGGAGAGAACAGAGTGAAAAATAAATATAAAAACTGCTACTGTAGACGAACGCTTCAACCCAGAAGAACAAAATTTGGTGAGCCAAGTGGGATTTGTGTACTGATCATTACCACCAAGTATCATCAAGATTGGGTGAAAAAATATTTACTGGTATTTCGGAAACTCGTTATTTCTTAAAAGCTTGGCAACCCCTCTCAATGAAAGTGCTTTTCCACCGTCTGTGCCTAGGGCGACTTGAGGAGAAAAACAAACCATAGAGACAAAACAGAAAACTTCTTTACTTTGTCAAGTTTCAAAGAGCTATTACACACCATGTGGATTTAGAGTTCCAAATTCATCTATCTATGTAGGAGAGCACAGAGTGAAACCTAAATATAAAAACTGCTACTGAAGACGAACGCTTTCAACACAGAAAACAAAATATGGTGAGCCAAGTGGGATTTGTGTACTGATCATTACCACCAAGTATCATCAAACATTGGGTGAAAAAATATTTGCTGGTATTTCGGAAACTCGTAATTTATTGGAAGCTTGGCAACCGCTTTCAATGAAAGTGCTTTTCCAAAGTCTCTGCTTAGGGCTACATGAAGTGGAAACAAATCATAGAGACAAAACTGAGAACTCCTTTGTTTTGTCAAGTTTCAAAGAGCCTCTACAAACCATGTTGATTTAGAGTTCCAAATTCATCTATCTATATTAGGAGAGAACAGAGGGAAAACTAAAAATATAAACTGCTACTGTAAACGAACGCTTCATCCTAGAAGAACAAAATTTGGTGAGTCAAGTGAAATTTGTGTACCGATCATGACCAGCAAGGATCATCACGATTAGGTGAAAAAATATTTGCTGATATTTCAGAAACCCTTATTTCTTTGAAGCTTGGCAACCCCCTCTCAATTTAAGTGCTTTTCCACAGTCTGTGCCTAGGGCTACTTGAAGAGTAAACATGCCGTAGAGACAAAACTGAGAACTCCTTTATTTTGTCAAGTTTCAAAGAGCTACTACAAACCATGTTGGATTTAGAGTTCCAAATTCATCTATCTATATAGGAGAGAACAGAGAGAAACCTAAATATAAAAACTGCTACTGTAGACGAACGCTTCAACCTAGAAGAACACAATTTAGTGAGCCACGTGGGATTTGTGTACTGATCATTACCACCAAGTATCATCAAGATTGGGTGAAAAAATATTTCTGGTATTTCGGAAACTCGTTCTTTCTTAGAAGCTTGGCAACCCCTCTCAATGAAAGTGCTTTTCCACAGTCTGTGACCAGGGCTACTTGAAGAGGAAACAAACCACAGAGACAAAACTGAAAACTCTTTTATTTTATCAAGTTTCAAAGAGCTATAACACACCATGTTGGATTTAGAGTTCCAAATTCATCTATCTATATAGGAGAGAGCAGAGTGAACCTAAAAATAAAAACTTCTACTGTAAATGAACGCTTTAACCTAGAAGAACAAAATTTGGTGAGCCAGTGGGATTTGTGTACTTCTCATTACCACCACGTATCATCAACATTGGGTGAAAAAATATTTGCTGGTATTTCGAAACTCGTAATTTCTTGGAAGATTCGCAACCCCTTTCTATGAAAGTGCTTCTCCACAGTCTCTGCTTAGGACTACATGAAGCAGAAACCAATCATAGAGACAAAACAGAGAAACTCCTTTATTTTGTCAACTTTCAAGAGCTACTACAAACCATGTTGGATTTAGAGTTTTAAATTCATCTATGTATATTGGAGAGAACAGAGGGAAACTAAAAATATAATCTGCTACTGTAAACGAACGCTTCATCGTAGAAGAAAAAAATTTGGTGAGTCAAGTGGGACTTGTGTACCGATAATTACTACCAAGTATCATCAAGATTGGGTGAAATATATTTGCTGGTATTTCGTAAACTCGTAATTTCTGAAAGCTTGGCAACCCCTCTCAATGAATGTTCTTTTCCACAGTCTGTGCCTAGGGCTACTTGAAGAGGATACAAAACATAGAGACAAAACTGTGAACTCCTTTATTTTGTCAAGTGTCAAGGAGCTACTACAAACCATGTTGGATTTAGAGTTTCAAATTCATCTAAATATATAGGAGAGAATAGAGTGAAACCTAAAAATAAAAACTGCTACTCTAAACGAACGCTTCAACCTAGAAAAAGAAAATTTGGTGAGCCAAGTGGGATTTGTGTACCGAACATTAACACCAAGTATCATCAAGATTGGATGAAAAAATATTTGCTGGTATTTCGGAAACTCGTTATTTCTTAAAAGCTGGGAAACCCCTCAATGAAAGTGCTTTTCCTCAGTCTGTGACTAGGGCGACTTGAAGAGGAAACAAACCATAGAGACAAAACTGAGAACTCCTTTACTTTGTCAAGTTTCAAAGAGCGATTACACACCATGTTGGATTTAGAGTTCCAAATTCATCTATCTATGTAGGAGAGAACAGAGTGAAACCTAAATATAAAAAACTGTTACTGTAGACGAACGCTTCAACCCAGAAGAACAAAATTTGGTGAGCCAAGTGGGATTTGTGTACTGATCATTACCACCAAGTATCATCAAGATTGGGTGAAAAAATATTTACTGCCATTTCGGAAACTCGTTATTTCTTATAGCTTGGCAACCCCTCTCAATGAAAGTGCTTTTCTACAGTCTGTGATTAGGGCAACTTCAGGAGGAAACAAACCTTAGAGAAAAAACTCACAACTCCTTTGCTTTGTCAAGTTTCAAAGAGCTATTACACACAATGTTGGATTTAGAGTTCCAAATTTCTCTATCTATGTAGGAGAGTACAGAGTGAAACCTAAATATAAAAACTAATACTGAAGACGAATGCTTCAAACCAGAAGAACAAAATATGGTGAGCCAAGTGGGATTTGTGTACTGATCATTACCACCAAGTATCATCAAAATTGGGTGAAAAAATATTTGCTGGTGTTTCGGAAACTCGTAATTTTTTGGAAGCTTAGCAACCCCTTTCAATGAAAGTGCTTTTCCACAGTCTGTGCCTAGGGCGATTTGAAGAGGAAACAAACCATAGAGACAAAACTGAGAACTCCTTTATTTTGTCAGGTTTCAAAGAGCTATTACACACCATGTTGCATTTAGAGTTCCAAATTCATGTATCTATAGAGGAGAGAACAGAGGGAAAACTAAAAATAAAAACTGCTACTGTAAATGAACGCTTCAACCTACAAGAACAAAATTTGGTGAGCCAAGTGGATTGGGGTACTTGTCATTACCACCACGTATCATCAACATTGGGTGAAAAAATATTTGCTGGTATTTCGGAAACTCGTAATTTCTTGGAATATTGGCAACCCCCTTCAATGAAAGTGCTTTTCCACAGTCTCTGCGTTGGTCCACATGAAGAGGAAACAAACCATAGAGACAAAACTGAGAACTCCTCTACTTTGTCAAGTTTCAAAGAGCTATTCCACACCATTATGAATTTAGAGTTCCAAATTCATCTATCTATGTTGGAGAGAACAGAGTGAAACCTAAATATAAAAACTGATACTGTAGACGAACTCTTCATCCCAGAAGAACAAAATATGGTGAGAGAAGTGGGATTTGTGTACTGATCATTACCACCAAGTATCATCAACATTGGGTGAGAAAATATTTGCTGGTATTTCGGAAACTCGTTATTTCGTAGAAGCTTGGCAACCCCTCTCAATGAAAGTGCTTTTCCACAGTGTGTGCTGAGGGCTACTTGAAGAGGAAACAAACCATAGAGACAAACCTGAGAACTCCTTTATTTTGTCAAGTTTCAAAGAGCTACTACAAACCATGTTGGATTTAGAGTTCCAAATTCATCTATCTGTATAGGAGAGAACAGAGTGAAACCTAAAAATAAAAACTGCTACTGTAAACGAACGCTTCAACCTAGAAGAAGAAATTTTGGTGAGCCAAGTGGGATTTGTATACTTGTCAATACCACCACGTATCATCAAGATTGGGTGAAAAAATATTTGCTGCTATTTCGGAAACTCGTAATTTCTTAAAAGCTTGGCAACCCCTTTCAATGAAAGTGCTTTCGCACAGTCTCTGCTGAGGGCTACATGAAGCAGAAACAAATCATAGAGACAAAACTGAGAACTCCTTTATTTTGTCAAGTGTCAAAGAGCTAATAAGCACCATGTTGGATTTAGTGTTCCAAATTCATCTATTTATATAGGAGAGAACAGAGTGAAACCTAAATATTAAAATTGCTACTGTAGACGAACGCTTCAACCTAGAAGAACAAAATTTGGTGAGTCAAGTGGGATTTGTGTACCGATCATTAGTACCAAGTATCATCAAGATTGGGTGAAAAATATTTGCTGGTATTTCGGAAAATCTTTATTTATTAGAAGCTTGGGAACCCCTCTCAATGAAAGTGCTTTTCCACAGTCTATGCCTAGGGCTACTTGAAGAGGAAACAAACCATAGAGACAAATTGAGAACTCTTTTATTTTGTCAATTTTCAAAGAGCTACTACAAACAATGTTGGATTTAGTGTTCCAAATTAATCTATCTATATAGGAGAGAAGAGAGTGAAACCTAAAAATAAAAACTGCTACTGTAAACGAACACTTCAACCTAGAAGAAGAAAATTTGGTGAGCCAACTGGGATTTGTGTACTGATCATTACCACCAAGTATCATCAAGGTTGGGTGAAAAAATATTTGCTGGTATTTTGGAATCTCGTTATTTCTTAAAACCTTGGCAACGCCTCTCAATGAAAGTGCTTTCCACAGTCTGTGCCTAGGGCGGCTTTAAGAGGAAACAAACCATAGAGACAAAACTGAAAACTCCTTTATTTTGTCAAGTTTCAAAGAGCTATAACACACCATGTTGGATTTAGAGTTCCAAATTCATCTATCTATATAGGAGAGAGCAGAGTGAAACCTAAAAATAAAAACTGCTACTGTAAATGAACGCTTTAACCTAGAAGAACAAAATTTGGTGAGCCAATGGGATTTGTGTACTTGTCATTACCACCACGTATCATCAACATTGGGTGAAAAAATATTTGCTGGTATTTCGGAAACTCATAATTTCTTGGAAGATTCGCAACCCCTTTCAATGAAAGTGCTTCTCCACAGTCTCTGCTTAGGGCTACATGAAGCGGAAACCAATCATAGAGACAAAACTGAGAACTCCTTTATTTTGTCAACTTTCAAGAGCTACTATAAACCATGTTGTATTTAGAGTTTTAAATTCATCTATGTATATAGGAGAGAACAGAGGGAAACTAAAAATATAATCTGCTACTGTAAAGGAACGCTTCATCGTAGAAGAAAAAAATTTGGTGAGTCAAGTGGGATTTGTGTACCGATTATTACTACCAAGTATCATCAAGATTGGGTGAAAAATATTTGCTGGTATTTCGGAAACTGGTAATTTCTGAAAGCTAGGCAACCCCTCTCAATGAAAGTTCTTTTCCACAGTCTGTGCCTAGGGCTACTTGAAGAGGATACAAAACATAGAGACAAAACTGTGAACTCCTTTATTTTGTCAAGTGTCAAGGAGCTACTACAAACCATGTTGGATTTAGAGTTTCAAATTCATCTATCTATGTAGGAGAGAACAGAGTGAAACCTAAATATAAAAAACTGCTACTGTAGACGAACGCTTCAACGCAGAAAAACAAAATTTGGTGAGCCAAGTGGGATTTGTGTACTGATCATTACCACCAAGTATCATCAAGATTGGTTGAAAAAATATTTGCTGGTATTTCGGAAACTCCTTATTTCTTAAAAGGTTGGCAACCCCTCAATGAAAGTGCTTTTCCACAGTCTGTGCCTAGGGTGACTTGAAGAGCAAACAAACCATAGAGACAAAACTGAGAACTCCTTTACTTTGTCAAGTTTCAAAGAGCGATTACACACCATGTTGGATTTAGAGTTCCAAATTCTTGTATCTATGTAGGAGAGAACAGAGTGAAAAATAAATATAAAAACTGCTACTGTAGACGAACGCTTCAACCCAGAAGAACAAAATTTGGTGAGCCAAGTGGGATTTGTGTACTGATCATTACCACCAAGTATCATCAAGATTGGGTGAAAAAATATTTACTGGTATTTCGGAAACTCGTTATTTCTTAAAAGCTTGGCAACCCCTCTCAATGAAAGTGCTTTTCCACCGTCTGTGCCTAGGGCGACTTGAGGAGAAAACAAACCATAGAGACAAAACAGAAAACTTCTTTACTTTGTCAAGTTTCAAAGAGCTATTACACACCATGTTGGATTTAGAGTTCCAAATTCATCTATCTATGTAGGAGAGCACAGAGTGAAACCTAAATATAAAAACTGCTACTGAAGACGAACGCTTCAACACAGAAAAACAAAATATGGTGAGCCAAGTGGGATTTGTGTACTGATCATTACCACCAAGTATCATCAACATTGGGTGAAAAAATATTTGCTGGTATTTCGGAAACTCGTAATTTATTGGAAGCTTGGCAACCGCTTTCAATGAAAGTGCTTTTCCAAAGTCTCTGCTTAGGGCTACATGAAGT
>NW_027515747.1:0-72199 GCF_048772815.1 Callospermophilus lateralis | reverse complement strand
CGTTTCAACCTAGAAGAACAAAATTTGGTGAGCCAAGTGAGATTTGTGGACTTGTAATTACCACCACGTATCATCAAAATTGGGTGGAAAAATATTGGCTGGTATTTCGAAAACTCGAAATTCGTAATTTTGGAAGCTTGGCAGCCCCTCTCAATGAAAGTGGTTTTCCACAGTCTCTGCTTAGGGCTACTTGAAGAGGAAACAAATCAAAGAGACAAAACTGAGAACTCCTTTATTTTGTCAAGATTCAAAGAGCTACTAAAAACCATGTTGGATTTAGAGTTCCAAATTCATCTATCTATATAGGAGAGAACAGAGTGAAACCCAAATATAAAAACTGGTACTGTAGACGAACGCTTCAGCCTAGAAGAACAAAATTTGGTGAGCCAAGTGGGATTTGTGTACTGATCATGACCACCAAGTATCAACAAGATTGGGTGAAAAAATATTTGCTGGTATTTCGAAAACTCATTATTTCTTAGAAGCTTGGCAACCCCTCTCAATGAACGTGCTTTTCCATAGTCTGTGCCTAGGGCTAGTTGAAGAGGAAACAAACCATAGTGACAATACTGAGATCTCCTTTATTTTGTCAAGTTTCAAAGAGCTACTACAAACCATGATAGATTTAGAGTTCCAAATCCATCTATATATACAATAGAGAACAAAGGGAAACCTAAATTTAAAAACTGCTACTGTAAACGAACGCTTCAACCTAGAAGAACAAA
Source organism: Callospermophilus lateralis (assembly GCF_048772815.1). Lineage (NCBI taxonomy): Eukaryota > Metazoa > Chordata > Mammalia > Rodentia > Sciuridae > Callospermophilus > Callospermophilus lateralis. Next base: position 71,474 of record NW_027515747.1, on the reverse strand, counting down.
ATTGAGTGAGCCAAGTGGGATTTTTGTACTGATCATTACGACAAAGTATCATCAAGATTGGGTGAAAAAATATTTGTTGGTACTTTGGAAACTCGTTATTACTTAGAAGCTTGGCAACCCCTCTCAATCAAAGTGCTTTTCCAGAGTCTGTGCCTAGGTCTACTTGAAGAGGAAACAAACCATAGAGACAAAACTGAGAACTCCTTTATTTTGTCAAGTTTAAAAGAGCTACTACAAACCATGTTGGATTTAGAGTTCCAAATTCATCTATCTATATAGGAGAGAACAGAGGGAAACCTAAATATAAAAACTGCTACTGTAAACGAAAGCTTCAACCTAGAAGAACAAAATTTGGTGAGTCAAGTGGGATTTGGGTCCTGATCATTACCACCAAGTATCATCAAGATTGGGTGAAAAAATATTTGCTGGTATTTCGGAAACTCGTTATTTCTTAGAAGCTTGGCAACCCCTCTCAATGAAAGTGCTTTTCCACAGTCTGTGCATAGAGATACTTGAAGAGGAAAAAAACCATAGAGACAAAACTGAGAACTCCTTTATTTTGTGAAGTTTAAAGGAGCTACTACAAACCATGTTGGATTTAGAGTTCCAAATTCATCTATCTATATAGGAGAGAACAGAATGAAATCCAAATATAAAAACTGGTACTGTAGACGAACGCTTCAGCCTAGAAGAGCAAAATTTGGTGAGCCAAGTGGGATTTGTGTACTGATCATGACCACCAAGTATCATCAAGATTGGGTGAAAAAATATTTGCTGGTATTTCGGAAACTCATTATTTCTTAGAAGCTTGGCAACCCCTCTCAATGAACGTGCTTTTCCATAGTCTGTGCCTAGGGCTAGTTGAAGAGGAAACAAACCATAGTGACGATACAGAGATCTCCTTTATTTTGTCAAGTTTCAAAGAGCTACTTCAAACCATGATAGATTTAGAGTTCCCAACCCATCTATATATGCAATAGAGAACAAAGGGAAACCTAAATATAAAAACTGCTACTGTAAACGAACGCTTCAACCTAGAAGAACAAAATTTGGTGAGTCAAGTGGGATTTGTGTCCTGATCATTACCACCAAGTATCATCAAGATTGGGTTAAAAAATATTTGCTGGTATTTCGGAAACTCGTTATTTCTTAGAAGCTTGGCAACCCCTCTCAATGAAAGTGCTTTTCCACAGTCTGTGCATAGAGATACTTGAAGAGGAAAAAAACCATAGATACTAAACTGAGAACTCCTTTATTTTGTCAAGTTTCAAAGAGCTACTACAAACCATGTTGGATTTAGAGTTCCAAATTCATCTATCTATATAGGAGAGACCAGAGTGAAACCTAAATATAAAAACTGCTACTGTAAACGAACGCTTCAACCTAGAAGAAGAAAATTGAGTGAGCCAAGTGAGATTTGTGTACTGATCATTACCACCACGTATCATCAAGAATGGGTGAAAAAATATTTGCTGGTATTTCGGAAACTCGTAATTTCTTGGAAGCTTGTCAACCCCTTTCAATGAAAGTGCTTTTCCACAGTCTCGGCTTAGGGCTACTTGAAGAGGAAACAAATCATAGAGACAAAACAGAGAACTCTTTTATTTTGTCAAGTTTCAAAGAACTACTACAAACCATGTTGGATTTAGAGTTTCAAATCCATCTATCTATATAGGAGAGAACAGAGGGAAAACTAAAAATATAAACTGCTACTGTAAACGAACGCTTCAACCTAGAAGAACAAAATGTGGTGAGTCAAGTGGGATTTGTGGAATTGTCATTAACAGCACGTATTATCAAGATTGGGTGAAAAAATATTTGCTGGTATTTCGGAAACTCATAATTTCTTGGAAGCTCGGCAACCCCTTTCAATGAAAGTGCTTTTCCACAGTCTCTGCTTAGGGCTACTTGAAGCGGAATCAAATAATTGAGACAAAACTGAGAACTCCTTTATTTTGTCAAGTTTCAAAGAGCTACTACAAACCATGTTGGATTTAGAGTTCCAAATTCATCTATCTATATAGGAGAGACCAGAGTGAAACCTAAATATAAAAACTGCTATTGTAAACGAACGTTTCAACCTAGAAGAACAAAATTTGGTGAGCCAAGTGAGATTTGTGGACTTGTAATTACCACCACGTATCATCAAAATTGGGTGGAAAAATATTGGCTGGTATTTCGGAAACTCGTAATTTTTGGAAGCTTGGCAGCCCCTCTCAATGAAAGTGGTTTTCCACAGTCTCTGCTTAGGGCTACTTGAAGAGGAAACAAATCAAAGAGACAAAACTGAGAACTCCTTTATTTTGTCAAGATTCAAAGAGCTACTAAAAACCATGTTGGATTTAGAGTTCCAAATTCATCTATCTATATAGGAGAGAACAGAGTGAAACCCAAATATAAAAACTGGTACTGTAGACGAACGCTTCAGCCTAGAAGAACAAAATTTGGTGAGCCAAGTGGGATTTGTGTACTGATCATGACCACCAAGTATCATCAAGATTGGGTGAAAAAATATTTGCTGGTATTTCGAAAACTCATTATTTCTTAGAAGCTTGGCAACCCCTCTCAATGAACGTGCTTTTCCATAGTCTGTGCCTAGGGCTAGTTGAAGAGGAAACAAACCATAGTGACAATACTGAGATCTCCTTTATTTTGTCAAGTTTCAAAGAGCTACTACAAACCATGATAGATTTAGAGTTCCAAATCCATCTATATATACAATAGAGAACAAAGGGAAACCTAAATTTAAAAACTGCTACTGTAAACGAACGCTTCAACCTAGAAGAACAAAATTGAGTGAGCCAAGTGGGATTTTTGTACTGATCATTACGACAAAGTATCATCAAGATTGGGTGAAAAAATATTTGTTGGTACTTTGGAAACTCGTTATTACTTAGAAGCTTGGCAACCCCTCTCAATCAAAGTGCTTTTCCAGAGTCTGTGCCTAGGTCTACTTGAAGAGGAAACAAACCATAGAGACAAAACTGAGAACTCCTTTATTTTGTCAAGTTTAAAAGAGCTACTACAAACCATGTTGGATTTAGAGTTCCAAATTCATCTATCTATATAGGAGAGAACAGAGGGAAACCTAAATATAAAAACTGCTACTGTAAACGAAAGCTTCAACCTAGAAGAACAAAATTTGGTGAGTCAAGTGGGATTTGGGTCCTGATCATTACCACCAAGTATCATCAAGATTGGGTGAAAAAATATTTGCTGGTATTTCGGAAACTCGTTATTTCTTAGAAGCTTGGCAACCCCTCTCTATGAAAGTGCTTTTCCACAGTCTGTGCATAGAGATACTTGAAGAGGAAAAAAACCATAGATACTAAACTGAGAACTCCTTTATTTTGTCAAGTTTCAAAGAGGTACTACAAACCATGTTGGATTTAGAGTTCCAAATTCATCTATCTATATAGGAGAGACCAGAGTGAAACCTAAATATAAAAACTGCTACTGTAAACGAACGCTTCAACCTAGAAGAAGAAAATTGAGTGAGCCAAGTGAGATTCGTGTACTGATCATTACCACCACGTATCATCAAGAATGGGTGAAAAAATATTTGCTGGTATTTCGGAAACTCGTAATTTCTTGGAAGCTTGTCAACCCCTTTCAATGAAAGTGCTTTTCCACAGTCTCGGCTTAGGGCTACTTGAAGAGGAAACAAATCATACAGACAAAACAGAGAACTCTTTTATTTTGTCAAGTTTCAAAGAACTACTACAAACCATGTTGGATTTAGAGTTTCAAATTCATCTATCTATATAGGAGAGAACAGAGGGAAAACTAAAAATATAAACTGCTACTGTAAACGAACGCTTCAACCTAGAAGAACAAAATGTGGTGAGTCAAGTGGGATTTGTGGAATTGTCATTAACAGCACGTATTATCAAGATTGGGTGAAAAAATATTTGCTGGTATTTCGGAAACTCGTAATTTCTTGGAAGCTTGGCAACCCCTTTCAATGAAAGTGCTTTTCCACAGTCGCTGCTTAGGGCTAATTGAAGCGGAATCAAATCATTGAGACAAAACTGAGAACTCCTTTATTTTGTCAAGTTTCAAAGAGCTACTACAAACCATGTTGGATTTAGAGTTCCAAATTCATCTATCTATATAGGAGAGACCAGAGTGAAACCTAAATATAAAAACTGCTATTGTAAACGAACGTTTCAACCTAGAAGAACAAAATTTGGTGAGCCAAGTGAGATTTGTGGACTTGTAATTACCACCACGTATCATCAAAATTGGGTGGAAAAATATTGGCTGGTATTTCGGAAACTCGTAATTTTTGGAAGCTTGGCAACCCCTCTCAATGAAAGTGGTTTTCCACAGTCTCTGCTTAGGGCTACTTGAAGAGGAAACAAATCAAAGAGACAAAACTGAGAACTCCTTTATTTTGTCAAGATTCAAAGAGCTACTAAAAACCATGTTGGATTTAGAGTTCCAAATTCATCTATCTATATAGGAGAGAACAGAGTGAAACCCAAATATAAAAACTGGTACTGTAGACGAACGCTTCAGCCTAGAAGAACAAAATTTGGTGAGCCAAGTGGGATTTGTGTACTGATCATGACCACCAAGTATCATCAAGATTGGGTGAAAAAATATTTGCTGGTATTTCGGAAACTCATTATTTCTTAGAAGCTTGGCAACCCCTCTCAATGAACGTGCTTTTCCATAGTCTGTGCCTAGGGCTAGTTGAAGAGGAAACAAACCATAGTGACAATACTGAGATCTCCTTTATTTTGTCAAGTTTCAAAGAGCTACTACAAACCATGATAGATTTAGAGTTCCAAATCCATCTATATATACAATAGAGAAAAAAGGGAAACCTAAATATAAAAACTGCTACTGTAAACGAACGCTTCAACCTAGAAGAACAAAATTGAGTGAGCCAAGTGGGATTTTTGTACTGATCATTACGACAAAGTATCATCAAGATTGGGTGAAAAAATATTTGTTGGTACTTTGGAAACTCGTTATTACTTAGAAGCTTGGCAACCCCTCTCAATCAAAGTGCTTTTCCAGAGTCTGTGAATAGGTCTACTTGAAGAGGAAACAAACCATAGAGACAAAACTGAGAACTCCTTTATTTTGTCAAGTTTAAAATAGCTACAACAAACCATGTTGGATTTAGAGTTCCAAATTCATCTATCTATATAGGAGAGAACAGAGGGAAACCTAAATATAAAAACTGCTACTGTAAACGAAAGCTTCAACCTAGAAGAACAAAATTTGGTGAGTCAAGTGGGATTTGTGTCCTGATCATTACCACCAAGTATCATCAAGATTGGGTGAAAAAATATTTGCTGGTATTTCGGAAACTCGTTATTTCTTAGAAGCTTGGCAACCCCTCTCAATGAAAGTGCTTTTCCACAGTCTGTGCCTAGGACTACTTGAAGAGGAAACAAACCATAGAGACAAAACTGAGAACTCCTTTACTTTGTCAAGTTTCAAAGAGCTATTACACACCATGTTGGATTTTGAGTTCCAAATTCATCTATCTATGTTTTAGAGAACAGAGTAAAACCTAAATATAAAAACTGCTCCTGTATACGAACGCTTCAACCCAGAAGAACAAAATTTGGTGAGCCAAGTGGTATTTGTGTACTGATCATTACCACCAAGTATCATCAACATTGGGTGAAAAAATATTTGCTGGTATTTCGGAAACTCGTTATTTCTTAGAAGCTTGCAACCCCTATCAATGAAAGTGCTTTTCCACAGTCTGTGCCTAGGGCAACTTGAAGAGGAAACAAACCATAGAGACAAAACTGAGAACTCCTTTATTTTGTCAACTTTCAAAAGCTACTACAGACCAAGTTGGATTTAGAGTTCCAAATTCATCTGTCTATATAGGAGAGAACAGAGTGAAACCTGAAAATACAAACTGCTACTGTAAACGAACCCTTCAACATAGAAGAACAAAATTTGGTGAGCCAAGTCGGATTTCTGAACTTGTCATTACCACCACGTATCATCAACTTTGGTTGAAAAAATATTTGCTGGTTTTTCGGAAACTCATAATTTCTTGGAAGATTGGCAACCCCTTTCAATGAAAGTGCTTTTCCACAGTCTCTGCTTACGGCTACATGAAGCGGAAACAAATCATAGAGACAAAACTGAAAACTCCTTTATTTTGTCAAGATTCAAAGAGCTACTACAAACCATGTTGGATTTTGAGTTTCAAATTCATCTATCTATATAAGAGAGAACTGAGGGAACTTAAAAATTTAAACTGCTACTGTAAACGAATGCTTCAACCTAGAAGAACAAAATTTGGTGACTCAAGTGGGATTTGTGTACCAATCATTATCACCAAGTATCATCAAGATTGGGTGAAAAAATATTTGCTGGTAATTCGGAAACTAGTTATTTCTTGGAAGCTTGGCAACCCCTCTCAATGAAAGTGCTTTTCCACAGTCTGTGCCTAGGACTACTTGAAGAGGAAACAAACCATAGAGAAAAACTGAGAACTCCTCTATTTTGTCAAGTTTCAAAGAGCTACTACAAACCATGTTGGATTTAGAGTTCCAAATTATCTATCAATATAGGAGAGAACAGAGTGAAACCTAAATATAAAAACTGCTACTGTAAACGAACGCTTCAACCGAGAAGAACAAAATTTGGTGAGCCAAGTGGTACTGTGTACTTGTCACTACCACCACGTATCATCAACATTGGGTGAAAAAATATTTGCTGGTATTTCCGAAACTCGTTATTTCTTAAAAGCTTGGCAACCCCTCTCAATGAAAGTGCTTTTCCACAGTCTGTGCCTATGGCGACTTGAAGAGGAGAGAAACCATAGAGAAAAAACTGAGGACTCCTTTACTTTGTCAAGTTTCAAAGAGCTATTACACACCATGTTGGATTTAGAGTTCCAAATTCATCTATCTATGTAGGAGAGAACAGAGTGAAACCTTAAAATAAACACTGCTACTGTAGACGAACGCTTCAACCCACAAGAACAAAAATTGGTGAGCCAAGTGGGATTTGTGTCCTGATCATTACCACCAAGTATCATCAAGATTGGGTGAAAAAATATTTGCTGGTATTTCGGAAACTCGTTATTTCTTAAAAGCTTGGCAACCCCTCTCAATGAAAGTGCTTTTCCACTGTCTGTGCCTAGGGCGACTTGAGGAGGAAACAAACCATAGAGACAAAACTGAGAACTCCTTTACTTTGTCAAGTTTCAAAGAGCTATTACACACCATGTTGGATTTAGAATTCCAAATTCATCTATCTATGTAGGAGAGAACAGAGTGAAACCTAAATATTAAAACTGCTACTGTAGACGAACGCTTCAACCCAGAAGAACAAAATTTGGTGAGCCAAGTGGGATTTTCTGTACTTATGATTACCACCAAGTGTCATGAAGATTGGGTGAAAAAATATTTGCTGGTATTTCGGAAACTCGTAATTTCTTGAAAGCTTGGCAACCATTCTCAATTAAAGTTCTTCTCCACAGTCTCTGCTTAGGGCTACTTGAAGCAAAAACAAATCATAGAGACAAAACTGAGAACTCCTTTATTTTGTCAAGTTTCAAAGAGCTACTACAAACCATGTTGGATTTAGTGTTCCAAATTCATCTATCTATAAAGGAGAGAACAGAGAGAAACCTAAATATTAAAACTGCTACTGTAGACGAACGATTCAACCCAGAAGAACAAAATTTTGTGAGTCAATTGGGATTTGTGTACTAATCATTACCACCAAGTATCTGCAACATTGGGTGAAAAAATATTTGCTGGTATTTCGGAAACTCGTTTTTTCTTAGAAGCTTGGCAACCCCTCTCAATTAAAGTGCTTTTCCACAGTCTGTGCCTAGGACTACTTGAAGAGGAAACAAACCATAGACAAAACTGAGAAATCCATTATTTTGTCAACTTTTAAAGAGCTACTACAAACCATGTTGGATTTAGAGTTCCAAATTCATCTATCTATATAGGAGAGAACAGAGTGAAACCTAAAAATAAAAACTGCTACTGTAAACGAACGCTTCAACCTAGAAGAACAAAATTTGTTGAGCCAAGTGGGATTTTCTGTATTAATCATTACCACGAAATATCATCAAGATTGGGTGAAAAAATATTTGCTGGTATTTCGGAAACTCGTAATTTCTTGAAAGCTTGGCAACCATTCTCAATTAAAGTTCTTCTCCACAGTCTCTGCTTAGGGCTACTTGAAGCGGAAACAAATCATAGAGACAAAACTGAGAACTCCTTTATTTTGTCAAGTTTCATAGAGCTACTACAAACTATGTTGGATTTAGTGTTCCAAATTCATCTATCTATAAAGAAGAGAACAGAGAGAAACCTAAATATAAAAACTGCTATTGTAAACGAACGCTTCAACCTAGAAGAACAAAATTTGGTGAGCCAAGTGGGATTTTCTGTACCCACTTGGGTACCACCAAGTATCATTACCACCAAGTATCATCAAGATTGGGTGAAAAAATATTTGCTGGTATTTTGGAAACCCGTTATTTCTTAAAAGCTTGGCAACCCCTCTCAATGAAAGTGCTTTTCCACAGTCCGTGACTAGGGCGACATGAAGAGGAAACAAACCATAGTGACAAAACTGAGAACTCCTTTACTTTGTCAAGTTTCAAAGAGCTATTACACACCATGTTGGATTTTGAGTTCCAAATTCATCTATCTATGTTTTAGAGAACAGAGTAAAACCTAAATATAAAAACTGCTCCTGTAGACGAACGCTTCAACCCAGAAGAACAAAATTTGGTGAGCCAAGTGGTATTTGTGTACTGATCATTACCACCAAGTATCATCAATATTGGGTGAAAAAATATTTGCTGGTATTTCGGAAACTCGTCATTTCTTAGAAGCTTGCAACCCCTCTCAATGAAAGTGCTTTTCCACAGTCTGTGCCTAGGGCAACGTGAAGAGGAAACAAACCATAGAGACAAAACTGGAAATCCATTATTTTGTCAGGTTTCAAACAGCTACTACAAACCCTGTTGGATTTAGAGTTCCAAATTCATCTATCTATATAGGAGAGAACAGAGTGAAACCTAAATATAAAAACTGCTACTGTAGACGAACGCTTCAACCTAGAAGAACAAAATTTGGTGAGCCAAGTGGGATTTGTGTACTGATCATTACCATCTAGTATCATCAACATTGGGTGAAAAAATATTTGCTGGTATTTCGGAAACTCGTTATTTCTTAGAAGCTTGGCAACCCCTCTCAATGAAAGTGCTTTTCCACAGTCTGTGCTAGGGCTTCTTGAAAAGAAAACAAACCATAGAGACAAAACTGAGAACCCCTTTGTTTTGTCAAGTTTCAAAGAGGTACTACAAACCATGTTGGATTATAGTTCCAAATTCATCTATCTATATAGGAGAGAACAGAGTGAAACCTAAATATAAAAACTGTAATATAGACGAACGCTTCAACATAGAAGAACAAAATTTGGTGAGCCAAGTGGAATTTGCGTACTGATCATTACCACCAAGTATCATCAAGACTGGGTGAAAAAATATTTGCTGGTATTTTGGAAACTCGTTATTTCTTAGAAGCTTGGACACCCCTCTCAATGAAAGTGCTTTTCCACAGTCTGTGCCTAGGGCTACTTGAAGAAGAAACAATCCATAGAGACAAAACTGAGTACTCGTTTATTTTGTCAAGTTTCAAATGGCTACTACAAACCATGTTGGATTTAGTGTTCCAAATTCCTATATCTATATAGGAGAGAACAGAGTGAAATCTAAAAATGAAAACTGCTACTGTAAACGAACGCTTCAACATAGAAGAACAAAACATGGTGAGCCAAGTGGGATTCTTGCACTGATCATTACCACAAAGTATCATCAAGATTGGGTGAAAAAATATTTGCTGGTATTTCGGAAACTCGTTATTTCTTAGAAGCTTGGCAACCCCTCTCAATGAAAGTGCTTTTCCACAGTCTGTGCCTAGGGCTACTTGAAAAGGAAACAAACCATAGAGAAAAAACTGAGAACTCCTTTATTTTGTCAAGTTTCAAAGAGCTACTACATACCATGTTGGATTTAGAGTTCCAAATTCATCTATCCATATAGAAGTGAACAGAGTGAAACCTAAATATAAAAACTGCTACTGTAGACGAACGCGTCAACGTTGAAGAACGAACTTTGGTGAGCCAAGTGGGATTTGTGTACAGATCATTACTACTAAGTATCATCAAGACTGGGTGAAAAAATATTTGCTGGTATTTCGTACACTCGTTATGTCTTAGAAGCTTGGAAACCCCTCTCAATGAAAGTGCTTTTCCACAGTCTGTGACTAGGGCGACATGAAGAGGAATCAAATCATTGAGACAAAACTGAGAACTCCTTTATTTTGTCAAGTTTCAAAGAGCTAGTACAAACCATGTTGGATTTAGAGTTCCAAATTCATCTATCTATATAGGAGAGACCAGAGTGAAACCTAAATATAAAAACTGCTATTGTAAACGAACGTTTCAACTTAGAAGAACAAAATTTGGTGAGCCAAGTGAGATTTGTGGACTTGTAATTACCACCACGTATCATCAATATTGGGTGGAAAAATATTGGCTGGTATTTCGGAAACTCGTAATTTTTGGAAGCTTGGCAACCCCTCTCAATGAAAGTGCTTTTCCACAGTCTCTGCTTAGGGCTACGTGAAGAGGAAACAAATCAAAGAGACAAAACTGAGAACTCCTTTATTTTGTCAAGATTCAAAGAGCTACTAAAAACCATGTTGGATTTAGAGTTCCAAATTCATCTATCTATATAGGAGAGAACAGAGTGAAACCCAAATATAAAAACTGGTACTGTAGACGAACGCTTCAGCTTAGAAGAACAAAATTTGGTGAGCCAAGTAAGATTTGTGTACTGATCATTACCACCACGTATCATCAAGATTGGGTGAAAAAATATTTGCTGGTATTTCGGAAACTCGTAATTTCTTGGAAGCTTGGCAACCCATTTCATTGAAAGTGCTTTTCCACAGTCTCGGCTTAGGGCTACTTGAAGAGGAAACAAATCATAGAGACAAAACAGAGAACTCTTTTATTTTGTCAAGTTTCAAAGAACTACTACAAACCATGTTGGATTTAGAGTTTCAAATTCATCTATCTATATAGGAGAGAACAGAGGGAAAACTAAAAATATAAACTGCTACTGTAAACGAACGCTTCAACCTAGAAGAACAAAATGTGGTGAGTCAAGTGAGATTTGTGGAATTGTCATTAACACCACGTATTATCAAGATTGGGTGAAAAAATATTTGCTGGTATTTCGGAAACTCATAATTTCTTGGAAGCTTGGCAACCCCTTTCAATGAAAGTGCTTTTCCACAGTTTCTGCTTAGGGCTACATGAAGCGGAATCAAATCATTGAGACAAAACTGAGAACTCCTTTATTTTGTCAAGTTTCAAAGAGCTACTACAAACCATGTTGGATTTAGAGTTCCAAATTCATCTATCTATATAGGAGAGACCAGAGTGAAACCTAAATATAAAAACTGCTATTGTAAACGAACGTTTAAACCTAGAAGAACAAAATTTGGTGAGCCAAGTGAGATTTGTGGACTTGTAATTACCGCCACGTATCATCAATATTGGGTGGAAAAATATTGACTGGTATTTCTGAAACTCATTATTTCTTAGAAGCTTGGCAACCCCTCTCAATGAACGTGCTTTTCCATAGTCTGTTCCTAGGGCTAGTTGAAGAGGAAACAAACCATAGTGACAAAACTGAGATCTCCTTTATTTTTGTCAAGTTTCAAAGAGCTACTACAAACCATGATAGATTTAGAGTTCCAAATCCATCTATATATGCAATAGAGAACAAAGGGAAACCTAAATATATAAACTGCTACTGTATACGAACGCTTCAACCTAGGAGAACAAAATTGAGTGAGCCAAGTGGGATTTTTGTACTGATCATTACGACAAAGTATCATCAAGATTGGGTGAAAAAATATTTGTTGGTACTTTGGAAACTCGTTATTACTTAGAAGCTTGGCAACCCCTCTCAATCAAAGTGCTTTTCCAGAGTCTGTGCCTAGGTCTACTTGAAGAGGAAACAAACCATAGAGACAAAACTGAGAACTCCTTTATTTTGTGAAGTTTAAAAGAGCTACTACAAACCATGTTGGATTTAGAGTTCCAAATTCATCTATCTATATAGGAGAGAACAGTGGGAAACCTAAATATAAAAACTGCTACTGTAAACGAAAGCTTCAACCTAGAAGAACAGAATTTGGTGAGTCAAGTGGGATTTGTGTCCTCATCATTACCAGCAAGTATCATCAAGATTGGGTGAAAAAATATTTGCTGGTATTTCGGAAACTCGTTATTTCTTAGAAGCTTGGCAACCTCTCTCAATGAAAGTGCTTTTCCACAGTCTGTGCCTAGAGATACGTGAAGAGGAAAAAAACCATAGATACTAAACTGAGAAATCCTTTATTTTGTCAAGTTTCAAAGAGCTACTACAAACCATGTTGGATTTTGAGTTCAAAATTCATCAATCTATATAGGAGAGAACAGAGTGAAACCTAAAAATAAAAACTGCTACTGTAAACGAACGCTTCAACCTAGAAAAACAAAATGTGGTGAGCCAAGTGGGATTTGTGTACTGATGATTACCACCAAGTATCATCAAGATTGGGTGAAAAAATATTTGCTGGTATTTCGGAAACTCGTTATTTCTTAGAAGCTTGGCAACCCCACTCAATGAAAGTGCTTTTCCAGAGTCTGTGCCTAGGGCTACTTGAAGAGGAAACAAACCATAGAGACAAAACTGAGAACTCCTATATTTTGTCAAGTTTCAAAGATATACTACAAACCAGGTTGGATTTAGAGTTCCAAATTCATCTATCTATATAGGAGAGACCAGAGTGAAACCTAAATATAAAAACTGCTATTGTAAACGAACGTTTAAACCTAGAAGAACAAAATTTGGTGAGCCAAGTGAGATTTGTGGACTTGTAATTCCCACCACGTATCATCAATATTGGGTGGAAAAATATTGGCTGGTATTTCGGAAACTCGTAATTTTTGGAAGCTTGGCAACCCATCTCAATGAAAGTGCTTTTCCACAGTCTCTGCTTAGGGCTACTTGAAGAGGAAACAAATCAAAGAGACAAAACTGAGAACTCCTTTATTTTGTCAAGATTCAAATAGCTACTAAAAACCATGTTGGATTTAGAGTTCCAAATTCATCTATCTATATAGGAGAGAACAGAGTGAAACCCAAATATAAAAACTGGTACTGTAGACGAACGCTTCAGCCTAGAAGAACAAAATTTGGTGAGCCAAGTGGGATTTGTGTACTGATCATGACCACCAAGTATCATCAAGATTGGGTGAAAAAATATTTGCTGGTATTTCGGAAAATCATTATTTCTTAGAAGCTTGGCAACCCCTCTCAATGAACGTGCTTTTCCATAGTCTGTGCCTAGGGCTAGTTGAAGAGGAAAGAAACCATAGTGACAATACTGAGATCTCCTTTATTTTGTCAAGTTTCAGAGAGCTACTACAAACCATGATAGATTTAGAGTTCCAAATCCATCTATATATACAATAGAGAACAAAGGGAAACCTAAATATAAAAACTGCTACTGTAAACGAACGCTTCAACCTAGAAGAACAAAATTGAGTGAGCCAAGTGGGATTTTTGTACTGATCATTACGACAAAGTATCATCAAGATTGGGTGAAAAAATATTTGTTGGTACTTTGGAAACTCGTTATTACTTAGAAGCTTGGCAACCCATCTCAATCAAAGTGCTTTTCCAGAGTCTGTGCCTAGGTCTACTTGAAGAGGAAACAAACCATAGAGACAAAACTGAGAACTCCTTTATTTTGTCAAGTTTAAAAGAGCTACTACAAACCATGTTGGATTTAGAGTTCCACATTCATCTATCTATATAGGAGAGAACAGAGTGAAACCTAAATATAAAAACTGCTATTGTAAACGAACGTTTCAACCTAGAAGAACAAAATTTGGTGAGCCAAGTGAGATTTGTGGACTTGTAATTACCACCACGTATCATCAATATTGGGTGGAAAAATATTGGCTGGTATTACGGAAACTCGTAATTTTTGGAAGCTTGGCAACCCCTCTCAATGAAAGTGCTTTTCCACAGTCTCTGCTTAGGGCTACGTGAAGAGGAAACAAATCAAAGAGACAAAACTGACAACTCCTTTATTTTGTCAAGATTCAAAGAGCTACTAAAAACCATGTTGGATTTAGAGTTCCAAATTCATCTATCTATATAGGAGAGAACAGAGTGAAACCCAAGTATAAAAACTGGTACTGTAGACGAACGCTTCAGCCTAGAAGAACAAAATTTGGTGAGCCAAGTGGGATTTGTGTACTGATCATGACCACCAAGTATCATCAAGATTGGGTGAAAAAATATTTGCTGGTATTTGGAAACTCATTATTTCTTAGAAGCTTGGCAACCCCTCTCAATGAACGTGCTTTTCCATTGTCTGTGCCGAGGGCTAGTTGAAGAGGAAACAAACCATAGTGACAATACTGAGATCTCCTTTATTTTGTCAAGTTTCAAAGAGCTACTACAAACCATGATAGATTTAAAGTTCCAAATCCATCTATATATACAATAGAGAACCAAGGAAACCTAAATATAAAAACTGCTACTGTAAACGAACACTTCAACCTAGAAGAACAAAATTGAGTGAGCCAAGTGGGATTTTTGTACTGATCATTACGAAAAACTATCATCAAGATTGGGTGAAAAAATATTTGTTGGTACTTTGTAAACTCGTTATTACTTAGAAGCTTGGCAACCCCTCTGAATCAAAGTGCTTTTCCAGAGTCTGTGCCTAGGTCTACTTGAAGAGGAAAAAAACCATAGAGACAAAACTGAGAACTCCTTTATTTTGTCAAGTTTAAAAGAGCTACTACAAACCATGTTGGATTTAGAGTTCCACATTCATCTATCTATGTAGGAGAGAACAGAGGGAAACCTAAATATAAAAACTGCTACTGTACACGAACGCTTCAACCTGGAAAAACAAAAATTGGTGAGCCCAGTGGGATTTGTGTACTTGTCATTACCACCACGTATCATCAAGATTGGTTGGAAAAATATTTGCTGGTATTTCGGAAACTCGTAATTTCTTGGAAGCTTGGCAACCACTTTCAATGAAAGTGCTTTTCCACAGTCTTTGCTTAGGGCTACTTGAAGAGGAAACAAACCATAGAGACAAAACGGAGAACTCCTTTATTTTGTCAACTTACAAAGAGCTAATACAAACCATGTTGGATTTAGAGTTCCAAATTCATCTATCTATATAGGAGAGAACAGACGGAAATCTAAATATAAAAACTGCTACTGTAGACGAACGCTTCAACCTAGAAGTCAAAATTCGTTGAGCCAAGAGGGATTTGTGTCCTGATCTTTACCACCAAGTATCATCAAGTTTGGGTTTAAAAATATATCCTGGTATATCGGAAACTGGTTATTTCTTTGAAGCTTGGCAAACCCTCTCAATGAAAGTGCTTTTCCACAGTCTGTGCCTAGAGCTACTTGAAGAGGAAACAAACCATAGAGACAAAACTGAGAACTCCTTTATTTTGTCAAGTTTCAAAGAGCTAATACAAACCATGTTGGATTTAGAGTTCCAAATTCATCTATCTATATAGGAGAGAACAGAGGGAAACCTAAATATAAAAACTGCTACTGTAGACGAACGCTTCAACCTAGAAGAACAAAATTTGGTGAGCCAAGTGGGATTTGTGTCCTGATCATTACCACCAAGTATCATCTAGATTGGGTGACAAAATATTTGCTGGTATTTCGAAAACTCGTTATTTCTTAGAAGCTTGGCAACCCCTCTCAATGAAAGTGCTTTTCCACAGTCTGTGACTAGAGCTACTTGAAGAGGAAACAAACCGTAGAGACTAAATGGAGAACTCGTTCACTTTGTCATGTTTCAAAGAGCTACTACAAACCATATTGGATTTAGAGTTCAAAATTCATCTATCTATATAGGAGAGAACAGAGGGAAACCTAAATATAAAAACTGCTACTGTAAACCAACGCTTCAACCTTGAATAACAAAAATTGGTGAGCCAAGTGGGATTTGTGTACATGTCATTACCACCACGTATCATGAAGATTGGGTGAAAAAATATTTGCTGGTATTTCAGAAACTCGTAATTTCTTGGAAGCCTGGCAACACCTTTCAATGAAAGTGCTTTTCCACAGTCTTTTCTTAGGGCTACTTGAAGAGGAAACAAACCATAGAGACAAAACGGAGAACTTATTTATTTTGTCAAGTTTCACAGAGCTACCACAAACCATGTTGGATATAGAGTTCCAAATTCATCTATCTATATAGGAGAAAACAGAAGGAAACCTAAATATAAAAACTGCTACTGTAGACGAACGCTTCAACCTAGAAGACAAAATTCGGTGAGCCAAGTGGGATTTGTGTCCTGATCATTACCACCAAGTATCATCAAGATTGGGTTTAAAAATATATCCTGGTATTTCGGAAACTCGTTATTTCTTAGAAGCTTGGCAACCCCTCTCAATGAAAATGCTTTTCCACAGTCTGTGCCTAGAGCTACTTGAAGAGGAAACAAACCATAGAGACAAAACTGAGAACTCCTTTATTTTGTCAAGTGTCAAAGAGCTACTAAAAACCATGTTGGATTTAGAGTTCCAAATTCAACTATCTATATAGGAGAGAACAGAGGGAAACCCAAATATAAAAACTGCTACTGTAGACGATCGCTTCAACCTAGAGGAAGAAAATTCGGTGAGCCAAGTGGGATTTGTGTCCTGATCATTACCACCAAGTATCATCAAGATTCGGTGAAAAAATATTTCCTGGTATTTCGGAAACTTGTTATTTCTTGGAAGCTTGGCAACCCCTCTCGAGGAAAGTGCTATTCCACAGTCTGTGCCTAGAGCTACTTAAAGAGCAAACAAACCATAGAGACAAAACTGAGAACTTTTTTATTTTGTCAAGTTTCAAAGAGCGACTACAAACCATGTTGGATTTAGACTTCCAAATTCATCTATCTATATAGGAGAGAACTGAGCGAAACGTAAATATAAAAACTGCTACTGTACACGAACGCTTCAACCTAGAAAAACAAAATTTGTTGAGCCAAGTGGGATTTATGTACTGATTATTACCACCAAGTATCATCAAAATTGGGTGAATAAATATTTGCTGGGATTTCGGAAACTCGTTATTTCTTATAAGCTTAGCAACCCCTCTCATTGAAAGTGCTTTTCCACAGTCTGTGCCTAGGGCTACTTGAAGAGGAAACCAACCATAGAGACAAAACGGAGAACTCCTTTATTTTTTCAAGTTACAAAGAGCTAATACAAACCATGTCGGATTTAGAGTTCCAAATTCATCTATCTATATAGGAGAGAACAGAGGGAAACCTAAAAATAAAAACTGCTACTGTAAACGAACGCTTCAACCTAGAAGAACAAAAATTGGTGAGACAAGTGGGATTTGTGTACTTGTCATTACCACCACGTATCATCAAGATTGGTTGAAAAAATATTTGCTGGTATTTCGGAAACTCGTAATTTCTTGGAAGCTTGGCAACCCCTTTCAATGAAAGTGCTTTTCCACAGTCTTTTCTTAGGGCTACTTGAAGAGGAAACAAAACATAGAGACAATACGGAGAACTCCTTTATTTTGTCAAGTTACAAAGAGCTAATACAAACCATGTTGGATTTAGAGTTCCAAATTCATCTATCTATATAGGAGAGAACAGAGGGAAACCTAAATATAGAAACTGCTACTGTAGACGAACGCTTCAACCTAGAAGACAAAATTCGGTGAGCCAAGTGGGATTTGTGTCCTGATCATTACCACCATGTATCATCAAGATTGGGTTTGAAAATATATCTTGGTATTTCGGAAACTCGTTATTTCTTAGAAGCTTGGCAACCACTCTCAATGAAATTGCTTTTCCACAGTCTGTGCCTAGAGCTACTTGAAGAGGAAACAAAAAAAGAGACAAAACTGAGAACTCATTTGTTTTGTCAAGTTTCAAAGAGCTACTACAAACCATGTTGGATTTAGTGTTCCAAATTCATGTATCTATATAGGAGAGAACAGAGGGAAACCTAAATATAAAAACTGCTACTGTAGACGAACACTTCAACCTAGAAAAAGAAAATTTGGTGAGCCAAGTGGGATTTATGTACTGATCATTACCACCAAGTATCATCAAGATTGGGTGAAAAAATATTTGCTGGTATTTCGGAAACTCGTTATTTCTTAGAATCTTGGCAAACCTTTTCAATGAAAGTGCTTTTCCACAGTCTTTCCTTAGGGCTACTTGAAGAGGAAACAAACCAGAGAGACAAAAATGAGAACTCCTTTATTTTATCAAGTTTCAAAGAGCTACTACAAACCATGTTGGATTTAGAGTTCCAAATTCATCTATCTATATAGGAGAGAACAGAGGGAAACCTAAATATAAAAACTGCTACTGTAGACGAACGCTTCAACCTACAAGAACAAAATTCGGTGAGCCAAGTGGGATTTGTGTCCTGATCATTACCACCAAGTATCATCAAGATTGGGTTTAAAAATATATCCTGTTATTTCAGAAACTCGTAATTTCTTAGAAGCTTGGCAACCCCTCTCAATGAAAGTGCTTTTCCACAGTCTGTGCCTAGAGCTACTTGAAGAGGAAACAAACCATAGAGACAAAACTGAGAACTCCTTTATTTTGTCAAGTTTCAAAGAGCTACTACAAACCATGTTGGATTTAGTGTTCCAAATTTATCTATCTATATAGGAGAGAACAGAGGGAAACCTAAATATAAAAACTGCTACTGTAGACGAACGCTTCAACCTAGAAAAAGAAAATTTGGTGAGCCAAGTGGGATTTATGTACTGATCATTACCACCAAGTATCATCAAGATTGGGTGAAAAAATATTTGCTGGTATTTCGGAAACTCGTTATTTCTTAGAAGCTTGGCAACCCCTCTCAATGAAAGTGCTTTTCCACAGTCTGTTCCTAGTGCTACTTGAAGAGGTAACAAACCATAGAGACTAAACTGAGAACTCCTTTATTTTGTCAAGTATCAAAGAGCTACTAAAAACAATGTTGCATTTAGAGTTCCAAATTCATCTATCTATATAGGAGAGAACAGAGTGAAACCTAAAAATAAAAACTGCTACTGTAAACGAACGCTTCAACCTAGAAGAACAAAAATTGGTGAGCCAAGTGGGATGTGTGTACTTGTCATTACCACCACGTATCATCAAGATTGGTTGAAAAAATATTTGCTGGTATTTCGGAAACTCCTAATTTCTTGGAAGCTTGGCAACCCCTCTCAATGAAAGTGCTTTTCCACACTCTTTGCTTAGGGCTACTTGAAGAGGAAACAAACCATAGAGACAAAACTGAGAACTCCTTTATTTTGTCAAGTTTCAAAGAGCTAATACAAACCATGTTGGATTTAGAGTTCCAAATTCATCTATCTATATAGGAGAGAACAGAGGGAAACCTAAATATAAAAACTGCTACTGTAGACGAACGCTTCAACCTAGAAGAACAAAATTTGGTGAGCCAAGTGGGATTTGTGTCCTGATCATTACCACCAAGTATCATCTAGATTGGGTGACAAAATATTTGCTGGTATTTCGAAAACTCGTTATTTCTTAGAAGCTTGGCAACCCCTCTCAATGAAAGTGCTTTTCCACAGTCTGTGACTAGAGCTACTTGAAGAGGAAACACACCGTAGAGACTAAATGGAGAACTCGTTCACTTTGTCATGTTTCAAAGAGCTACTACAAACCATATTGGATTTAGAGTTCAAAATTCATCTATCTATATAGGAGAGAACAGAGGGAAACCTAAATATAAAAACTGCTACTGTAAACCAACGCTTCAACCTTGAATAACAAAAATTGGTGAGCCAAGTGGGATTTGTGTACATGTCATTACCACCACGTATCATGAAGATTGGGTGAAAAAATATTTGCTGGTATTTCAGAAACTCGTAATTTCTTGGAAGCCTGGCAACACCTTTCAATGAAAGTGCTTTTCCACAGTCTTTGCTTAGGGCTACTTGAAGAGGAAACAAACCATAGAGACAAAACGGAGAACTTATTTATTTTGTCAAGTTTCACAGAGCTACTACAAACCATGTTGGATATAGAGTTCCAAATTCATCTATCTATATAGGAGAAAACAGAAGGAAACCTAAATATAAAAACTGCTACTGTAGACGAACGCTTCAATTAGAAGACAAAATTCGGTGAGCCAAGTGGGATTTGTGTCCTGATCATTACCACCAAGTATCATCAAGATTGGGTTTAAAAATATATCCTGGTATTTCGGAAACTCGTTATTTCTTAGAAGCTTGGCAACCCCTCTCAATGAAAATGCTTTTCCACAGTCTGTGCCTAGAGCTACTTGAAGAGGAAACAAACCATAGAGACAAAACTGAGAACTCCTTTATTTTGTCAAGTGTCAAAGAGCTACTAAAAACCATGTTGGATTTAGAGTTCCAAATTCAACTATCTATATAGGAGAGAACAGAGGGAAACCCAAATATAAAAACTGCTACTGTAGACGATCGCTTCAACCTAGAGGAAGAAAATTCGGTGAGCCAAGTGGGATTTGTGTCCTGATCATTACCACCAAGTATCATCAAGTTTCGGTGAAAAAATATTTTCTGGTATTTCGGAAACTTGTTATTTCTTGGAAGCTTGGCAACCCCTCTCAAGGAAAGTGCTATTCCACAGTCTGTGCCTAGAGCTACTTAAAGAGCAAACAAACCATAGAGACAAAACTGAGAACTTTTTTATTTTGTCATGTTTCAAAGAGCGACTACAAACCATGTTGGATTTAGACTTCCAAATTCATCTATCTATATAGGAGAGAACTGAGGGAAACGTAAATATAAAAACTGCTACTGTACACGAACGCTTCAACCTAGAAAAACAAAATTTGTTGAGCCAAGTGGGATTTATGTACTGATTATTACCACCAAGTATCATCAAAATTGGGTGAATAAATATTTGCTGGGATTTCGGAAACTCGTTATTTCTTATAAGCTTAGCAACCCCTCTCATTGAAAGTGCTTTTCCACAGTCTGTGCCTAGGGCTACTTGAAGAGGAAACCAACCATAGAGACAAAACGGAGAACTCCTTTATTTTTTCAAGTTACAAAGAGCTAATACAAACCATGTCGGATTTAGAGTTCCAAATTCATCTATCTATATAGGAGAGAACAGAGGGAAACCTAAAAATAAAAACTGCTACTGTAAACGAACGCTTCAACCTAGAAGAACAAAAATTGGTGAGACAAGTGGGATTTGTGTACTTGTCATTACCACCACGTATCATCAAGATTGGTTGAAAAAATATTTGCTGGTATTTCGGAAACTCGTAATTTCTTGGAAGCTTGGCAACCCCTTTCAATGAAAGTGCTTTTCCACAGTCTTTTCTTAGGGCTACTTGAAGAGGAAACAAAACATAGAGACAATACGGAGAACTCCTTTATTTTGTCAAGTTACAAAGAGCTAATACAAACCATGTTGGATTTAGAGTTCCAAATTCATCTATCTATATAGGAGAGAACAGAGGGAAACCTAAATATAGAAACTGCTACTGTAGACGAACGCTTCAACCTAGAAGACAAAATTCGGTGAGCCAAGTGGGATTTGTGTCCTGATCATTACCACCATGTATCATCAAGATTGGGTTTGAAAATATATCCTGGTATTTCGGAAACTCGTTATTTCTTAGAAGCTTGGCAACCCCTCTCAATGAAATTGCTTTTCCACAGTCTGTGCCTAGAGCTACTTGAAGAGGAAACAAAAAAAGAGACAAAACTGAGAACTCCTTTGTTTTGTCAAGTTTCAAAGAGCTACTACAAACCATGTTGGATTTAGTGTTCCAAATTCATGTATCTATATAGGAGAGAACAGAGGGAAACCTAAATATAAAAACTGCTACTGTAGACGAACGCTTCAACCTAGAAAAAGAAAATTTGGTGAGCCAAGTGGGATTTATGTACTGATCATTACCACCAATTATCATCAAGATTGGGTGAAAAAATATTTGCTGGTATTTCGGAAACTCGTTATTTCTTAGAAGCTTGGCAACCCCTTTCAATGAAAGTGCTTTTCCACAGTCTTTGCTTAGGGCTACTTGAAGAGGAAACAAACCAGAGAGACAAAATGAGAACTCCTTTATTTTATCAAGTTTCAAAGAGCAACCACAAACCATGTTGGATTTAGAGTTCCAAATTCATCTATCTATATAGGAGAGAACAGAGGGAAACCTAAATATAAAAACTGCTACTGTAGACGAACGCTTCAACCTACAAGAACAAAATTCGGTGAGCCAAGTGGGATTTGTGTCCTGATCATTACCACCAAGTATCATCAAGATTGGGTTTAAAAATATATCCTGTTATTTCAGAAACTCGTAATTTCTTAGAAGCTTGGCAACCCCTTTCAATGAAAGTGCTTTTCCACAGTCTGTGCCTAGAGCTACTTGAAGAGGAAACAAACCATAGAGACAAAACTGAGAACACCTTTATTTTGTCAAGTTTCAAAGAGCTACTACAAACCATGTTGGATTTGTGTTCCAAATTTATCTATCTATATAGGAGAGAACAGAGGGAAACCTAAATATAAAAACTGCTACTGTAGACGAACGCTTCACCCTAGAAAAACAAAATTTGGTGAGCAAGTGGGATTTATGTACTGATCATTACCACCAAGTATCATCAAGATTGGGTGAAAAAATATTTGCTGGTATTTCGAAAACTCGTTATTTCTTAGAAGCTTGGCAACCCCTCTCAATGAAAGTGCTTTTCCACAGTCTGTTCCTAGGGCTACTTGAAGGGGTAACAAACCATAGAGACTAAACTGAGAACTCCTTTATTTTGTCAAGTATCAAAGAGCTACTAAAAACAATGTTGCATTTAGAGTTCCAAATTCATCTATCTATATAGGAGAGAACAGAGTGAAACCTAAAAATAAAAACTGCTACTGTAAACGAACGCTTCAACCTAGAAGAAGAAAAATTGGTGAGCCAAGTGGGATTTGTGTACTTGTCATTACCACCACGTATCATCAAGATTGGTTGAAAAAATATTTGCTGGTATTTCGGAAACTCCTAATTTCTTGGAAGCTTGGGAACCCCTCTCAATGAAAGTGCTTTTCCACAGTCTTTGCTTAGGGCTACTTTAAGAGGAAACAAACCATAGAGACAAAACTGAGAACTCCTTTATTTTGTCAAGTTTCAAAGAGCTAATACAAACCATGTTGGATTTAGAGTTCCAAATTCATCTATCTATATAGGAGAGAACAGAGGGAAACCTAAATATAAAAACTGCTACTGTAGACGAACGCTTCAAGCTAGAAGAACAAAATTCGGTGAGCCAAGTGGATTTGTGTCCTGATCATTACCACCAAGTATCATCAAGATTGGGTGAAAAAATATTTGCTGGTATTTCGGAAACTTGTTATTTCTTAGAAGCTTGGCAACCCCTCTCAATGAAAATGCTTTTCCACAGTCTGTGCCTAGAGCTACTTGAAGAGCAAACAAAAGATAGAGACAAAACTGCGAACTTTTTTATTTTGTCAAGTTTCAAAGAGCTAATACAAACCATGTTGGATTTAGAGTTCCAAATTCATCTTTCTATATAGGAGAGAACAGAGGGAAACCTAAATATAAAAACTGCTACTGTAGACGAACGCTTCAACCTAGAAAAACAAAATTTGGTGAGCCAAGTGGGATTTATGTACTGATCATTACCACCAAGTATCATCAAGATTGGGTGAAAAAATATTTGCTGGTATTTCGAAAACTCGTTATTTCTTAGAAGCTTGGCAACCCCTCTCAATGAAAGTGCTTTTCCACAGTCTATGCCTAGAGCTACTTGAAGAGCAAACAAAAGATTGAGACAAAACTGCGAACTTTTTTATTTTGTCAAGTTTCAAAAAGCTACTACAAACCATGTTGGATTTAGAGTTCCAAATTCATCTATCTATATAGGAGAGAACAGAGGGAAACCTAAATATAAAAACTGCTACTGTAGACGAATGCTTCAACCTAGAAAAACAAAATTTGGTGAGCCAAATGGGATTTATGTACTGATCATTACCACCAAGTATCATCAAGATTGGGTGAAAAAATATTTGCTGGTATTTCGGAAACTCGTTATTTCTTAGAAGCTTGGCAACCCCTCTCAATGAAAGTGCTTTTCCACACTCTGTGCCTAGGGCTACTTGAAGAGGAAACAAACCATAGAGACAAAACTGAGAACTCCTTTATTTTGTCAAGTTTCAAAGAGCTACAACAAACCATGTTGGATAGAGTTCCAAATTCATCTAACTATATAGGAGAGAACAGAGGGAAACCTAAATATAAAAACTGCTACTGTAGACGAACGCTTCAACCTAGAATAACAAAATTTGGTGAGCCAAGTGGGAAATGTGTACTGATAATTAGCACCAAGTATCATCAAGATTGGGTGAAAAAATATTTGCTGGTATTTCGGAAACTCGTTATTTCTTAGAAGCTTGGCAACCCCTCTCAATGAAAGTGCTTGTCCACAGTCTGTGCCTAGGGCTACTTGAAGAGGAAACAAACCATAGAGACTAAACTGATAACTCCTTTATTTTGTCAAGATACAAAGAGCTAATACAAACCATGTTGGATTTAGAGTTATAAATTCATCTATCTATATATGAGAGAACAGAGAAAAACCTAAATATAAAAACAGCTACTGTAGACGAACGCTTCAACCTAGAAGAACAAAATTCGGTGAGACAAGTGGATTTGTGTCCTGATCATTACCACCAAGTATCATCAAGATTGGGTTTAAAAATATATCCTGGTATTTTGGAAACTCGTTATTTGTTAGAAGCTTGGCAACCCCTCTCAATGAAAGTGCTTTTCCACAGTCTGTGCCTAGAACTACTTGAAGAGGTAACAAACCATAGAGACAAAACTGAGAACTTCTTTATTTTGTCAAGTTTCAAAGAGCTAATACAAACCATGTTGGATTTAGAGTTCCAAATTCATCTATCTATATAGGAGAGAACAGAGTGAAACCTAAAAATAAAAACTGCTACTGAAAACGAACGCATCAAACTAGAAGAACAAAATTTGCTGAGTCAAGTGGGATTTGTGTACCGATCATTACCACCAAGTATCATTCAGATTAGGTGAAAAAACATATGCTGGTGTTTCGGAAACTCGTTATTTCTTAGAAGCTTGGCAACCCCTCTCAATGAAAGTGCTTTTCCACAGTCTGTGCCTAGGGCTACTTGAAGGGGAAACAAACCATAGAGTCTAAACTGAGAACTCCTTTATTTTGTCAAGTTTCAAAGAGCTACTACAAACCATGTTGGATTTAGAGTTCCAAATTCATCTATCTATATAGGAGAGAACAGAGGGAAACCTAAATATAAAAACTGCTACTGTAGACGAATGCTTCAACCTAGAAAAACAAAATTTGGTGAGCCAAGTGGGATTTATGTACTGATCATTACCACCAAGTATCATCAAGATTGGGTGAAAAAATATTTGCTGGTATTTCGGAAACTCGTAATTTCTTGGAAGCCTGGCAACCCCTTTCAATGAAAGTGCTTTTCCACAGTCTTTGCTTAGGGCTACTTGAAGAGGAAACAAACCATAGTGTGAAAACTGAGAACTTTTTTATTTTGTCAAGTTTCAAAGAGCTACTTCAAACCATGTTGGATTAAGAGTTCCAAATTCATCTATCTATATATGAGAGAACAGAGGGATATCTAAATACAAAAACTGCTACTGTAGACGAACGCTTCAACCTAGAAAAACAAAATTCGGTGAGACAAGTGGGATTTGTGTCCTGATCATTACCACAAAGTATCATCAAGATTGGGTGAAAAAATATTTGCTGGTATTTCGGAAACTCGTAATTTCTTGGAAGCTGGGCAACCCCTTTCAATGATAGTGCTTTTCCACAGTGTCTGCTTAGGGCTACTTGAAGAGGAAACAATCCAGAGAGACAAAATGGTAACTCCTTTATTTTGTCAAGTTTCAAAGCGCTACTACAAACCATGTTGGATTTAGAGTTCCAAATTCATCTATCTATATAGGAGAGAACAGAGGGAAACCCAAGTATAAAAACTGCTACTGTAGACGAACGATTCAACCTAGAAGACAAAATTCGGTGAGCCAAGTGGGATTTGTGTCCTGATCATTACCACCAAGTATCTTCAAGATTGGGTTAAAAAAATATTTCCTGATATTTCGGAAACTTGTTATTTCATAGAAGCTTGGCAACCCCTCTCAATGAAAGGGCTTTTCCACAGTCTGTGCCTAGAGCTACTTGAAGAGCAAACAAACCATAGATACAAAACTGCGAACTTTTTTATTTTGTCAAGTTTCAAAGAGCTACTACAAACCATGTTGGATTTAGAGTTCTAAATTCATCTACCTATATAGGAGAGAACAGAGAGAAACCTAAATATAAAAACTGCTACTGTAGACGAACGCTTCAACCTAGAAGAACAAAATTCGGTGAGCCAAGTGGGATTTCTTTCCTGATCATTACCGCCAAGTATCATCAAGATTGGGTGAAAAAATATTTGCTGGTATTTCGGAAACTCGTTATTTCTTAGAAGCTTCGCAACCCCTCTCAATGAAAGTGCTTTTCCACAGTCTGTGCCTAGAGCTACTTGAAGGAAAAACAAACCATAGAGACTAAACTGAGAACTCCTTTATTTTGTCAAGTTTCAAAGAGGTACTACAAACCATGTTGGATTTAGAGTTCCAAATTTATCTATCTATATAGGAGAGAACAGAGGGAAACCTAAATATAAAAACGACTACTGTAGACGAACGCTTCAACATAGAAAAACAAAATTTGGTGAGCCACGTGGGATTTGTGTACTTGTCATTACCACAACCTATCATCAAGATTGGGTGAAAAAATACTTGCTGGTATTTCGGAAACTCGTAATTTCTTGGAAGCCTGGCAACCCCTTTCATTGAAAGTGCTTATCCACAGTCTTTGCTTAGGGCTACTTGAAGAGGAAACAAACCATGGCGTCAAAACTGAGAACTTTTTTATTTTGTCAAGTTTCAGATAGCTACTTCAAACCATGTTGGATTTAGAGATCCAAATTCGTCTATTTATATAGGAGAGAACAGAGGGAAATCTAAATATAAAAACTGCTACTGTAGATGAACGCTTCAACCTAGAAGAACAAAATTCGGTGAGCCAAGTGGGATTTGTGTCCTGATCATTACCGCCAAGTATCATCAAGATTGGGTGAAAAAATATTTGCTGGTATTTCGGAAACTTGTTATTTCTTAGAAGCTTGGCAACCCCTCTCAATGAAAATGCTTTTCCACAGTCTGTGCCTAGAGCTACTTGAAGAGCAAACAAAAGATAGAGACAAACCTGCGAACTTTTTTATTTTGTCAAGTTTCAAAGAGCTACTACAAACCATGTTGTATTTAGAGTTCCAAATTCATCTATCTATATAGGAGAGAACAGAGGGAAACCTAAATATAAAAACTGCTACTGTGGACGAACGCTTCAACCTAGAAAAACAAAATTTGGTGAGCCAAGTGGATTTGTGTCCTGATCATTACCACCAAGTATCATCAAGATTGGGTGAAAAAATATTTGCTGGTATTTCGGAAACTAGTTATTTCTTAGAAGCTTGGCAACCCCTCTCAATGAAAGTGCTTTTCCACAGTCTATGCCTAGAGCTACTTGAAGAGCAAACAAAAGATAGAGACAAAACTGCGAACTTTTTTATTTTGTCAAGTTTCAAAAAGCTACTACAAACCATGTTGGATTTAGAGTTCCAAATTCATCTATCTATATAGGAGAGAACAGAGGGAAACCTAAATATAAAAACTGCTACTGTAGACGAACGCTTCAACCTAGAAAAACAAAATTTGGTGAGCCAAGTGGGATTTATGTACTGATCATTACCACCAAGTATCATCAAGATTGGGTGAAAAAATATTTGCTGGTATTTCGGAAACTCGTTATTTCTTAGAAGCTTGGCAACCCCTCTCAATGAAAGTGCTTTTCCACAGTCTGTGCCTAGGGCTACTTGAAGAGGAAACAAACCATAGAGACAAAACTGAGAACTCCTTTATTTTGTCAAGTATCAAAGAGCTACTAAAAACCATGTTGCATTTAGAGTTCCAAATTCATCTATCTATATAGGAGAGAACAGAATAAAACCTAAAAATAAAAACTGCTACTGTAAACGAATGCTTCAACCTAGAAGATCAAAAATTGGTGAGCCAAGTGGGATTTGTGTACTTGTCAGTACCACCACGTATCATCAAGATTGGTTGAAAAAATATTTGCTGGTATTTCTGAAACTCATAATTTCTTGGAAGCTTGGCAACCCCTTTCAATGAAAGTGCTTTTCCACAGTCTGTGCCTAGGGCTACTTGAAGATGAAACAAACCATAGAGACTAAACTGAGAACTCCTTTATTTTGTCAAGTATCAAAGAGCTAATACAAACCATGTTGGATTTAGAGTTCCAAATTCATCTATCTATATAGGAGAGAACAGAGAAAAACCTAAATATAAAAACTGCTACTGTAGACGAACGCTTCAACCTAGAAGAACAAAATTCGGTGAGCCAAGTGGGATTTGTGTCCTGATCATTACCACCAAGTATCATCAAGATTGGGTTTAAAAATATATGCTGGTATTTCGGAAACTTGTTATTTGTTAGAAGCTTGGCAACCCCTCTCAATTAAAGTGCTTTTCCACAGTCTATGCCTAGAGCTACTTGAAGAGGAAACAAACCATAGAGACGAAACTGAGAACTCCTTTATTTTGTCAAATTTCAAAGAGCTAATACAAACCATGTTGGATAGTGTTCCAAATTCATATATCTATATAGGAGAGAACAGAGGGAAACCTAAATATTAAAACTGCTACTGTAGACGAACGCTTCAACCTAGAAGAACAAAATTTGGTGAGCCAAGTGGGATTTGTGTACTGATCATTACCACCAAGTATCATCAAGATTGGGTGAAAAAATATTTGCTGGTATTTCGAAAACTCGTTATTTCTTAGAACCTTGGCAACCCCTATCAATGAAAGTGCTTTTCCACAGTCTGTGCCTAGAGCTACTTGAAGAGGAAACAAACCGTAGAGATTAAATGGAGAACTCCTTCATTTTGTCAAGTTTCAAAGAGCTACTACAAACCATATTGGATTTAGAGTTCCAAATTCATCTATCTATATAGGAGAGAACAGAGGGAAACCTAAATAAAAAACTGCTACTGTAGACGATCGCTTCAACCTAGAAGAACAAAATTTGGTGAGCCAAGTGGGAATTGTGTACTGATTATTACCACCAAGTATCATCAAGATTGGGTGAAAAAATATTTGCTGGTATTTCGGAAACTCATTATTTCTTAGAAGTTGGCAACCCCTTTCAATGAAAATGCTTTTCCACAGTCTGTGCCTAGGGCTACTTGAAGAGGAAACAAACCATAGAGACAAAACTGAGAACTCCTTTATTTTGTCAAGTATCAAAGAGCTACTAAAAACCATATTGCATTTAGAGTTCCAAATTCTTCTATCTATATAGAGAGAACAGAGGGAAACCTATAAATAAAAACTGCTACTGTAAACGAATGCTTTACCTTGAAGAACAAAAATTGGTGAGCCACGTGGGATTTGTGTACTTGTCATTACCACAACCTATCATCAAGATTGTGTGAAAAAATATTTGCTCGTATTTCGGAAACTCGTAATTTCTTGGAAGCCTGGCAACCCCTTTCAATGAAAGTGCTTATCCACAGTCTTTGCTTAGGGCTACTTGAAGAGGAAACAAACCATGGAGTCAAAACTGAGAACTTTTTCATTTTGTCAAGTTTCAAAGAGCTACTTCAAACCATGTTGGATTTAGGGTTCCAAATTCATCTATCTATATAGGAGAGAACAGAATGAAACCTAAACATAAAAACTGCTACTGTAAACGAATGCTTCAACCTAGAAGATCAAAAATTGGTAAGCCAAGTGGGATTTGTGTACTTGTCAGTACCACCACGTATCATCAATATTGGTTGAAAAAATATTTGCTGGTATTTCTGAAACTCATAATTTCTTGGAAGCTTGGCAACCCCTTTCAATGAAAGTGCTTTTCCACAGTCTGTGCCTAGGGCTACTTGAAGATGAAACAAACCGTAGAGACTAAACTGAGAACTCCTTTATTTTGTCAAGTATCAAAGAGCTAATACAAACCATGTTGGATTTAGAGTTCCAAATTCATCTATCTATATAGGAGAGAACAGAGAAAAACCTAAATATAAAAACTGCTACTGTAGACGAACGCTTCAACCTAGAAGAACAAAATTCAGTGAGCCAAGTGGGATTTGTGTCCTGATCATTACCACCAAGTATCATCAAGATTGGGTTTAAAAATATATGCTGGTATTTCGGAAACTTGTTATTTGTTAGAAGCTTGGCAACCCCTCTCAATTAAAGTGCTTTTCCACAGTCTATGCCTAGAGCTACTTGAAGAGGAAACAAACCATAGAGACGAAACTGAGAACTCCTTTATTTTGTCAAATTTCAAAGAGCTAATACAAACCATGTTGGATTTAGAGTTCCAAACTCATATATCTATATAGGAGAGAACAGAGCTAAACCTAAATATAAAAACTGCTACTGTAGACGAACGCTTCAAACTAGAAGAACAAATTTTGGTGAGCCAAGTGGGATTTGTGTACTGATTATTACCACCAAGTATCATCAAGCTTGCGTGAAAAAATATTTGCTGGTATTTCGGAAACTGGTTATTTCTTAGAAGCTTCTCAACCCATCTCAATGAAAGTACTTTTCCACAGTCTCTGCCTAGGGCTACTTGAAGAGGAAACAAACCATACAGACAAAACTGAGAACTCCTTTATTTTGTCAAGTTTCAAAGAGCTACAACAAACCATGTTGGATAGAGTTCCAAATTCATCTAACTATATAGGAGAGAACAGAGGGAAACCTAAATAAAAAACTGCTACTGTAGACGAACGCTTCAACCTAGAATAACAAAATTTGCTGAGCCAAGTGGGAAATGTGTACAGATCATTAGCACCAAGTATCATCAAGATTGGGTGAAAAAATATTTGCTGGTATTTCGGAAACTCGTTATTTCTTAGAAGCTTGGCAATCCCTCTCAATGAAAGTGCTTGTCCACAGTCTGTGCCTAGGGCTACTTGAAGAGGAAACAAACCATAGAGACTAAACTGATAACTCCTTTATTTTGTCAAGATACAAAGAGCTAATACAAACCATGTTGGATTTAGAGTTCCAAATTCATCTATCTATATATGAGAGAACAGAGAAAAACCTAAATATATAAACTGCTACTGTAGACGAACGCTTCAACCTAGAAGAACAAAATTCGGTGAGCCAAGTGGATTTGTGTCCTGATCATTACCACCAAGTATCATCAAGATTGGGTTTAAAAATATATCCTGGTATTTTGGAAACTCGTTATTTGTTAGAAGCTTGGCAACCCCTCTCAATGAAAGTGCTTTTCCACAGTCTGTGCCTAGAACTACTTGAAGAGGAAACAAACCATAGAGACAAAACTGAGAACTTCTTTATTTTGTCAAGTTTCAAAGAGCTAATACAAACCATGTTGGATTTAGAGTTCCAAATTCATCTATCTATATAGGAGAGAACAGAGTGAAACCTAAAAATAAAAACTGCTACTGAAAACGAACGCATCAAACTAGAAGAACAAAATTTGCTGAGTCAAGTGGGATTTGTGTACCGATCATTACCACCAAGTATCATTCAGATTAGGTGAAAAAACATATGCTGGTGTTTCGGAAACTCGTTATTTCTTAGAAGCTTGGCAACCCCTCTCAATGAAAGTGCTTTTCCACAGTCTGTGCCTAGGGCTACTTGAAGGGGAAACAAACCATAGAGTCTAAACTGAGAACTCCTTTATTTTGTCAAGTTTCAAAGAGCTACTACAAACCATGTTGGATTTAGAGTTCCAAATTCATCTATCTATATAGGAGAGAACAGAGGGAAACCTAAATATAAAAACTGCTACTGTAGACGAATGCTTCAACCTAGAAAAACAAAATTTGGTGAGCCAAGTGGGATTTATGTACTGATCATTACCACCAAGTATCATCAAGATTGGGTGAAAAAATATTTGCTGGTATTTCGGAAACTCGTAATTTCTTGGAAGCCTGGCAACCCCTTTCAATGAAAGTGCTTTTCCACAGTCTTTGCTTAGGGCTACTTGAAGAGGAAACAAACCATAGTGTGAAAACTGAGAACTTTTTTATTTTGTCAAGTTTCAAAAAGCTACTTCAAACCATGTTGGATTAAGAGTTCCAAATTCATCTATCTATATATGAGAGAACAGAGGGAAATCTAAATACAAAAACTGCTACTGTAGACGAACGCTTCAACCTAGAAAAACAAAATTCGGTGAGACAAGTGGGATTTGTGTCCTGATCATTACCACAAAGTATCATCAAGATTGGGTGAAAAAATATTTGCTGGTATTTCGGAAACTCGTAATTTCTTGGAAGCTTGGCAACCCCTTTCAATGAAAGTGCTTTTCCACAGTCTTTGCTTAGGGCTACTTGAAGAGGAAACAAACCATAGAGACAAAACGGAGTACTCCTTTTTTTTTTATCAAGTTTCAAAGAGCTACTACAAACCATGTTGGATTTAGAGTTCCAAATTCATCTATCTATATAGGAGAGAACAGAGGGAAACCCAAGTATAAAAACTGCTACTGTAGACGAACGATTCAACCTAGAAGACAAAATTTGGTGAGCCAAGTGGGATTTGTGTCCTGATCATTACCACCAAGTATCATCAAGATTGGGTGAAAAAATATTTGCTGGTATTTCGGAAACTTGTTATTTCTTAGAAGCTTGGCAACCCCTCTCAATGAAAATGCTTTTCCACAGTCTGTGCCTAGAGCTACTTGAAGAGCAAACAAAAGATAGAGACAAAACTGCGAACTTTTTTATTTTGTCAAGTTTC
The DNA here is from genome assembly GCF_048772815.1 of Callospermophilus lateralis. Lineage (NCBI taxonomy): Eukaryota > Metazoa > Chordata > Mammalia > Rodentia > Sciuridae > Callospermophilus > Callospermophilus lateralis. The sequence continues at coordinate 38,470 of NW_027515747.1, read as the reverse complement.
AAAGAGCTAGTACAAACCATGTTGGATTTAGAGTTCCAAATTCATCTATCTATATAGGAGAGAACAGAGGGAAACCTAAATATAAAAACTGCTAGTGTAGACGAACGCTTCAACCTAGAAAAAGAAAATTTGGTGAGCTAAGTGGGATTTATGCACTGATCATTACCACCACGTATCATCAAGTTTGGGTGAAAAAATATTTGCTGGTAATTCGGAAACTCGTCATTTCTTGGAAGCTTGGCAACCCCTTTCAATGAAAGTGCTTTTCCACAGTCTCTAATTAGGGCTACTTGAAGAGGAAACAAACCATAGAGACAAAACTGAGAACTCCTTTATTTTGTCAAGTTTCAAAGAGCTACTACAAACCATGTTGGATTTAGAGTTCCAAATTCATCTATCTATATAGGAGAGAACAGAGGGAAACCTAAATATAAAAACTCAAGTGTATACGATCGCTTCAATCTAGAAGAACAAAATATGGTGAGCCAAGTGGGATTTGTGTAATTGTCATTACCACCAAGTATCATCAAGATTGGGTGAAAAAATATTTGCTGGTAATTCGGAAACTCGTAATTTCTTGGAAGCTTGGCAACCCCTTTTAATGAAAGTGCTTTTCCACAGTCTCTAATTAGGGCTACTTGAAGAGGAAACAAACCATAGAGACAAAACTGAGAACTACTTTTTTTGTCAAGTTTCAAAGAGCTACTACAAACCATGTTGGATTTAGAGTTCCAAATTCATCTATCTATATAGGAGAGAACAGAGGGAAACCTAAATATAAAAACTGCAAGTGTATACGATCGCTTCAACCTAGAAGAACAAAATATGGTGAGCCAAGTCGGATTTGTGTACTGATCATTACCACCAAGTATCATCAAGATTGGGTGAAAAAAAATTTGCTGGTATTTCGGAAACTAGTTATTTCTTAGAAGCTTGGCAAGCCCTATCAATGAAAGTGCTTTTCCACAGTCTGTTACTAGGGCTACTTGAAGAGGAAACAAACCATAGAGACAAAACTGAGAACTCCTTTATTTTGTCAAGTTTCAAAAAGCTACTAGAAACCATGTTGGATTTAGAGTTCCAAATTCATCTATCTATATAGGAGAGAACAGAGGGAAACCTAAATATAAAAACTGCTACTGTAGACGAACGGTTGAACCTAGAAGAACAAAATTTGGTGAGCCAAGTGGGATTTGTATACTTGTCATTACCACCACATATCATCAAGTTTGGGTGAAAAAATATTTGCTGTTATTTCGGAAACTCGTAATTTCTTGGAAGCTTGGAAACCCCATTCAATGAAAGTGCTTTTCCACAGTCTCTGCTTAGGGCTACTTGAAGAGGAAACAAATCATAGAGACAAAACTGAGAACTCCTTTCTTTTGTCAAGTTTCAAAGAGCTACTGTAAACCATGTTGGATTTAGAGTTCCAAATTCATCTATCTATATAGGAGAGAAAAGAGGGAAATCTAAATATATTAACTGCTACTGTAGACGAACGCATCAACCTAGAAGAAGAAAATTTGGTGAGACAGGAGGGATTTGTGTACTTGTCATTACCACCATGTAACATCAAGATTGGGTGAAAAAATATTTGCTGGTATTTCGGAAACTCGTTATTTCTTAGAAGCTTGGCAACCCCTCTCATTGAAAGTGCTGTTCCACAGTCTGTGCCTACTTCTACTTGAAGAGGAAACAAACCATCGAGACAAAACTGAGAACTACTTTTTTTGTCAAGTTTCAAAGAGCTACTACAAACCATGTTGGATATATAGTTCCAAACTCATCTATCTATATTGGAGAGAACAGAGGGAAACCTAAATATAAAAACGGCTACTCTAGATGAACGCTTCAACATAGAAGAAGAAAATTTGGTGAGCCAGGACGGATTTGTGTTCTTGTCATTACCACCACGTGTCATCAAGATTGGGTGAAAAATATTTGCTGGTATTTCAGAAACTCGTTATTTCGTAGAAGCTTGGCAACCCCTCTCAATGAAAGTGCTTTTCCACAGTCTGTGCCTATGGCTACTTGAAGAGGAAACAGACCATAGAGACAAAACTGAGAACTCCTTTATTTTGTCAAGTTTCAAAGAGCTCCTACAAACCTAGTTGGATTTAGAGTTCCAAATTCATCTAACTATATTTTAGAGAACAGAGGGAAACCTAAAAATGAAAACTGTTACTGTAAACGAACGCTTCAACCTAGAAGAACAAAATTTGGTGAGCCAAGTGGGATTTGTGTACCTGTCATTACCACCACGTATCATAAAGATTGGGTGAAAAAATATTTGCTGTTATTTCGGAAACTCGTAATTTCTTGGAAGCTTGGAAACCCCATTCAATGAAAGTGCTTTTCCACAGTCTCTGCTTATGGGTACTTGAAGAGAAAACAAATCATAGAGACAAAACTAAGAACTCCTTTAATTTTTCAAGTTTCAAAGAGCTACTACAAACCATGTTGGATTTAGAGTTCCAAATTCATATATCTATATAGGAAAGAACAGAGGAAAACATACATATAAAAACTGCTACTGTAAACGAACGCTTCAACGTAGAAGAACAAAATTTGGTGAGCCAAGTGGATTTGTGTACTGATCATTACCACCACGTATCCTCAAGATTTTGCGAAAAAATATTTGCTGGTATTTCGGAAAGAAGTTATTTTTTACAAGCTTGGTAACAACTCTCAATGAAAGTGCTTTTCCACAGTCTCTGCTTAGGGCTACTTGAAGAAGAAACAAATCAAACAGACAAAACTGAGAACTACTTTTTTATGTCAAGTTTCAAAGAGTTACTACAAACCAAGTTGGATTTAGAGTTCCAAATTCATCTATCTATATAGGAGAGAACAGAGTGAAACCTATAATAAAAACTGCTACTGTAAACGAACGCATCAACGTAGAAAAACAAAATTTGGTGAGCCAAGTAGGATTTGTGTACTGATCATTACCACCAAGGATCATCCAGATCGGGTAAAAAAACATTTGCTGGTATTTCGGAAACTCGTAATTTCTTGGAAGCTTGGCAACTCTTGTCAGTTAAAGTGCTTTTCAACAGTCTCTGCTTAGTCCTACTTGAAGAGGAAACAAACCATAGAGACAAAACTGAGAACTACTTTTTTTTGTCAAGTTTCAAAGAGCTACTACAAACCATGTTGGATTTAGAGTTCTAAATTCATCTCTCTATATAGGAGAGAACAGAGGGAAACCTAAATATAAAAACTGCTTCTGTAGACCAACGCTTCAACCTAGAAGAAGAAAATTTGGTGAGCCAGGAGGGATTTGTGTACTTGTCATTATCACCATGTAACATCAAGTTTGTGTGAAAAAAATATTTGCTGGTAGTTCGGAAACTAGTTATTTCTTAGAAGCTTTGCAAACCCTCTCAATGAAAGTGCTTTTCCACAGTCTTTGCCAAGGGCTACTTGAAGAGGAAACAAACCATAGAGACAAAACTGAGAACTCCTTTATTTTGTCAAGTTTCAAAGAGCTACTACAAACCATGTTGGATTTAGAGTTCCAAATTCATCTATCTAAATAGCAGATAACAGAGGAAAACATAAATATAAAAACTGCTACTGTAAACGAAGGCTTCAACCTAGAAGAACATATTTGGTGAGCCAAGTGGGATTTGTGTACTTGTCATTACCACCACGTAACATCCAGATCGGGTGAAAAAATATTTGCTGGTATTTCGGAAACTCGTAATTTCTTGGAATCTTGGCAACTCCTTTCAATGAAAGTGCTTTTCCACAGTCTCTGCTTAGGGCTACTTGAAGAGGAAAAAACCATAGAGACAAAACAGAGAACTACTTTTTTTTGTCAAGTTTCAAAGAGCTACTACAAACCATGTTGGATTTAGAGTTCCAAATTCATCTATCTATATAGGAGAGAACAGAGGGAAACCTAAAAATATAAACTGCTACTGTAAATGAACGCTTCAACCAAGAATAGCAAAATTTGGTAAGGCAAGTGGGATTTGTGTACCGATCATTACCACCACGTATCATCAAGATTGGGTGAAAAAATATTTGCTGGTATTTTGGTAACTCGTTTTTTCTTAGAAGCTTGGCAACCCATCTCAATGAAAGTGCTTTGCCACATTCTGTGACTAGGGCTACTTTAAGAGAAAAAAAACCATAGAGACAAAACTGAGAACTCCTTTATTTTATCAAGTTTCCAAGAGCTACTAAAAACCATGTTGGATTTAGAATTCCAAATTCATCTATCTATATAGGAGAGAACAGAGGGAAACCTAAATATAAAAACTGCTACTGTAGACAAACGCTTTAACCTAGAAGAACAAAATTTACTGAGCAAAGTGGGATTTGTGTACTGATCATTACCACCACGAATCATCAAGATTGGGTGAAAAAATATTTGCTGGTATTTCGGAAATCCGTTATTTCTTAGAAGCTTGGCAACCCTCTCAATGAAAGTGCTATTCCACAGTCTGTGCCTATGGCTACATGAAGAGGAAACAAACCATAGAGACAAAACTGAGAACTCCTTTATTTTGTCAAGTTTCAAAGAGCTACTACAAACCATGTTGGATTTAGAGTTCCAAATTTATCTATCAATATAGGAGAGAACAGAGTGAAACCTAAAATAAAAACTTCTACTGTAAACGAACGCTTCAACGTAGAAGAACAAAATTTGGTGAGCCAATTGGGATTTGTGTACTTGTCATTACCACCACGTATCATCAAGATTGGGTAAAAAAATTTTGCTTTTATTTCGGAAACTAGTAATTTTTTAGAAGCTTGGCAACCCCTCTCAATGAAAGTGCTTTTCCACAGTCTGGGCCTAGGGCAACTTGAAGAGGAAACAAACCATAGAGACAAAACTGAGAACTCCTTTATTTTGTCAACTTTCAAAGATCTACTACAAACCATGTTGGATTTAGAGTTCCAATTTCATCTATCTATATAGGAGAGAACAAAGTGAAACATAAAACTAAAAAATTCTACTGTAAACGAACACTTCAACTTAGCAGAACAAAATTTGGTGAGCCAAGTGGGATTTTTGTACCGATCATTACCACCAAGTATCATCAAGATTGGGTGAAAAAATATTCGCTGGTATTTCGGAAACTCGTTATTTCCTGGAAGCTTGGCAACCCCTTTCAATGAAAGTGCTTTTCCAGAGTCTGTGTCTAGGGCTACTTAAAGAGGAAACAGACCATAGAGCCAAAATTGAGAACTCCTTTATTTTGTCTAGTTTCAAAGGGCTACTACAAACCATGTTGGATTTAGAGTTCCAAATTCATCTATCTATATAGGAGAGAACAGAGGGAAACCTAAATATAAAAACTGCAACTGTAGACGAACGCTTCAACCTAGAAGATCAAAATTGGTGAGTGAAGTGGGATTTGTGTACCGATCATTAACACCAATTATCATCAAGATTGGGTGAAAAAATATTTGCTGGTTTTACGGAAACTCGTTATTTCTTGGAAGCTTGGCAACCACTTTCAATGAAAGGGCTTTTCCAGAGTCTGTGCCTAGGGCTACTTAAAGAGGAAACAAACCATAAAGACAAAACTGAGAACTACTTTGTTTTGTCAAGTTTCAAAAGGTACTACAAACCTTGTTGGATTTAGAGTTCCAAATTCATCTATCTATATAGGAGAGAACAGAGGAAAACCTAAATATAAAAACAGCTACTGTAGACGAATGCTTCAACCTAGAAGAACAAAATTTGGTGAGCCAAGTTGGGTTTGTGTACTGATCATTACCACCAAGTATAATCAAGATTGGGTGAAAAAATATTTCTCGTATTTCGGAAAATCGTTATTTCTTAGAAGCTTGGCAACCCCGTTCAATGAAAGTGTTTTTCCACAGTCTATGCCTAGGGCTACTTGAAGAGGAAACAAACCATAGAGGCAAAACAGAGAACTCCTTTATTTTGTCAAGTTTCAAAGAGCTACTACAAACCATGTTGAATTTAGAGTTCCAAATTCATCTAACTATATAAAAGAGAACAGAGTGAAACCTAAAAATAAAAACTGCTACTGTAAACGAACGCTTCAAACTAGCAGAACAAAATTTGGTGAGCCAAGTGGGATTTGTGTACTTTTCATTACCACCACGTATCATCAAGATTGGGTGAAAAATTATTTGCTGGTATTTCGGAAACTCGTAATATCTTGGAAGCTGGGCAACCCCTTTCAATGAAAGTGCTTTTCCACAGTATCTGCTTAGGGCTACTTGAAGAGTAAACAAACCAGAGAGACAAAACTGATAACTACTTTTTTTTGTCAAGTTTCAAAGAGCTACTACAAACCATGTTTGATTTAGAGTTCCAAATTCATCTAACTCTATAGGGGAGAACAGAGGAAAACATAAATATAAAAACTTCTACTGTAGACGAACGCTTCAACCTAGAAGAACAAAATTTGGTGAGCCAAGTGGGGTTTATGTACAGATAATTACCACCAAGTATCATCAAGATTGGGTGAAAAAATATTTGCTCGTATTTCGGAAACTCGTTATTTCTTAGAAGATTGGCAACGCCGTTCAATGAAAGGGCTTTTCCACAGTCTATGCCTAGGGCTACTTGAAGAGGAAACAAACCATAGAGACAAAACAGAGAACTCCTTTATTTTGTCAAGTTTCAAAGAGCTACTACAAACCATGTTGAATTTAGAGTTCCAAATTCATCTATCTATATAAAAGAGAACAGAGTGAAACCTAAAAATAAAAACTGCTACTGTGAACGAACGCTTCAACCTAGCAGAACAAAATTTGGTGAACCAAGTGGGTTTTGTGTACTTTTCATTACCACCACGTATCATCAAGATTGGGTCAAAAAATATTTGCTGGTATTTCGGAAACTCGTAATGTCTTGGAAGCTGCGCAACCCCTTTCAATGAAAGTGCTTTTCCACAGTCTGTGCCTAGGGCTACTTGAAGAGGAAACAAACCATAGAGACAAAAGTGAGAACTCCTTTATTTTGTCAAGTTTCAAAGAGCTACTACAAACCATGTTGGATTTAGAGTTCCAAATTCATCTATCTATATAGGATAGAACAGAGGGAAACCTAAATATAAAAACTGCACTGTAGACGAACGCTTCAACAGAGAAGAACAAAATTTGGTGAGCCAAGTGGGATTTGTGTTCTGATCATTACCAGCAAGTATCATCAAGATTGGGTGAAAAAATATTTGCTGGTATTTCAGAAACTCGTTATTTCTTAGAACTTGGCAACCCCTCTCAATGAAAGCTCTTTTCCAGAGTCTGTGCCTAGGGCTACTTAAAGAGGAAACAAACCATAAAGACAAAACTGAGAACTACTTTGTTTTGTCAAGTTTAAAAGAGCTACTACAAACCATGTTGGATTTAGAGTACCAAATTCATCTATCTATATAGGAGAGAACAGAGGAAATCCTAAATATAAAACTGCTACTGTAGACGAATGCTTCAACCTAGAAGAACAAAATTTGGTGAGCCAAGTGGGGTTTGTGTACTGATCATTACCACGAAGTATCATCAAGATTGGGTGAAAAAATATTTGCTGGTATTTCGGAAACTCGTTATTTCTTAGAAGCTTGGCAACCCCGTTCAATGAAAGTGCTTTTCCACAGTCTATGCCTAGGGCTACTTGAAGACGAAACAAACCATAGAGACAAAACTGAGAACTCCTTTATTTTGTCAAGTTTCAAAGAGCTACTACAAACCATGTTGGATTTAGAGTTCCAAATTCATCTATCTATATAGGATAGAACAGAAGGAAACCTAAATATAAAAACTGCAATGGTAGACGAACCCTTCAAACTAGAAGAACAAAATTTGGTGAGTCAAGTGGGATTTGTGTACCTATCATTACCACCAACTATCATCAAGATTGCGTGAAAAAATATTTGCTGGTATTTCGGAAACTCGTTATTTCTTGGAAGCTTGGCAAACACTTTCAATGAAAGTGCTTTTCCACAGTCTATGCCTAGGGATATTGAAGAGGTAACAAACCATAGAGACAAAACTGAGAACTCCTTTATTTTGTCATGTTTCAAAGAGCTACTACAAACCATGTTGAATTTAGAGTTCCAAATTCATCTATCTATATAAAAGAGAACAGAGTGAAACCTAAAAATAAAAACTGCTACTGTAAACGAACGCTTCAACCTATCAGAACAAAATTTGGTGAGACAAGTGGGATTTGTGTACTTTTCATTACCACCACGTATCATCAAGATTGGGTGAAAAAATATTTGCTGGTATTTCGGAAACTCGTAATGTCTTGGAAGCTGGGCAACCCCTTTCAATGAAAGTGCTTTTCCACAGTCTCTGCTTAGGGCTACTTGAAGAGGAAACAAACCAGAGAGACAAAACTGATAACTACTTTTTTTTGTCAAGTTTCAAAGCGCTACTACAAACCATGTTTGATTTATAGTTCCAAATTCATCTATCTATATAGGAGAGAACAGAGGGAAACCTAAATATAAAAACTGCTACTTTAGACGAACGCTTCAACCTAGAAGAACAAAATTTGGTGAGCCAAGTGGGATTTGTGTTCTGATCATTTCCAGCAAGTATCATCAAGATTGGGTGAAAAAATATTTGCTGGTATTTCGGAAACTCGTTATTTCTTGGAAGCTTGTAAACCACTTTCAATGAAAGTGCTTTTCCAGAGTCTGTGCCTAGGGCTACTTAAAGAGGAAAGAAACCATAGGGACAAAACAGAGAACTCCCTTATTTTGTCAAGTTTCAAAGAGCTACTACAAACCATGTTGAATTTAGAGTTCCAAATTCATCTAACTATATAAAAGAGAACAGAGTGAAACCTAAAAATAAAAACTGCTACTGTAAACGAACGCTTCAAACTAGCAGAACAAAATTTGGTGAGCCAAGTGGGATTTGTGTACTTTTCATTACCACCACGTATCATCAAGATTGGGTGAAAAATTATTTGCTGGTATTTCGGAAACTCGTAATGTCTTGGAAGCTGGGCAACCCCTTTCAATGATAGTGCTTTTCCACAGTGTCTGCTTAGGGCTACTTGAAGAGGAAACAATCCAGAGAGACAAAACTGATAACACCTTTATTTTGTCAAGTTTCAAAGCGCTACTACAAACCATGTTTGATTTAGAGTTCCAAATTCATCTATCTATATAGGAGAGAATAGAGGGAAACCTAAATATAAAAACTGCTACTTTAGACGAATGCTTCAACCTAGAAGAACAAAATTTGGTGAGCCAAGTGGGATTTGTGTTCTGATCATTACCAGCAATTATCATCAATATTGGGTGAAAAAATATTTGCTGGTATTTCAGAAACTCGTTATTTCTTAGAACTTGGCATCCCCTCTCAATGAAAGTGCTTTTCCTGAGTCTGTGCCTAGGGCTACTTAAAGAGGGAACAAACCATAGGGACAAAACTGAGAACTCCCTTATTTTGTCAAGATTCAAAGAGCTACTACAAACCATGTTAAATTTAGAGTTCCAAATTCATCTATCTATATAAAAGAGAACAGAGTGAAACCTAAAAATAAAAACTGCTACTGTAAACGAACGCTTCAACCTACCAGAACAAAATTTGGTGAGCCAAGTGGGATTTGTGTACTTTTCATTACCACCACGTATCATCACGATTGGGTAAAAAAATATTTGCTGGTATTTCAGAAACTCGTTATTTCTTAGAACTTGGCAACCCCTCTGAATGAAAGTGGTTTTCCACAGTCTGTGCCTAGGGCTACTTGAAGAGGAAACAAACCATAGAGACAAAAGTGAGAACTCCTTTATTTTGTCAAGTTTCAAAGAGCTACTACAAACCATGATGGATTTAGAGTTCCAAATTCGTCTATCTATATAGGAGAGAACAGAGGAAAACCTAAATATAAAAACTGCAACTGTAGACGAACACTTCAACGTAGAAGAACAAAATTTGTTGAGCCAAGTGCGGTTTGTGTACTGATCATTACCACCAAGTATCTTCAAGATTGGGTGAAAAAATATTTGCTGGTATTTTGGAAACTCGTTATTTCTTAGAAGCTGGGCAACCCCTCTCAATGAAAGTGCTTTTCCACAGTCTGTGACTAGGGCTACTTGAAGAGGAAACAGACCATAGAGACAAAATTGAGAACTCCTTATTTTTGTCAAGTTTCAAAGAGCTACTACAAACCATGTTGGATTTAGAGTTCCAAATTCATCTACCTATATAGGATAGAACAGAGGGAAACCTAAATATAAAAACTGCACTGTAGACGAACGCTTCAACCTAGAAGAACAAAATTTGGTGAGTCAAGTGGGATTTGTGTACCGATCATTACCACCAACTATCATCAAGATTGCTTGAAAAAATATTTGCTGGTATTTCGGAAACTCGTTATTTCTTGGAAGCTTGGCAAACAATTTCAATGAAAGTGCTTTTCCACAGTCTATGCCTAGGGCTATTGAAGAGGAAACAAACCATAGAGACAAAACTGAGAACTCCTTTATTTTGTCAAGTTTCAAAGAGCTACTACAAACCATGTTGGATTTAGAGTTCCAAATTCAACTATCTATATAAAAGAGAACAGATTGAAACCTAAAAATAAAAATTGCTACTGTAAACGAACGCTTCAACCTAGCAGAACAAAATTTGGTGAGCCAAGTAGGATTTGTGTACTTTTCATTACCACCACGTATCATCAAGATTGGGTGAAAAAATATTTGCTCTTATTTCGGAAACTCGTAATGTCTTGGAAGCTGGGCAACCCCATTCAATGAAAGTGCTTTTCCACAGTATCTGCTTAGGGCTACTTGAAGAGGAAACAAACCAGAGAGACAAAACTGATAACTACTTTTTTTTGTCAAGTTTCAAAGCGCTACTACAAACCATGTTTGATTTAGAGTTCCAAATTCATCTATCTATATAGGAGAGAACAGAGGGAAACCTAAATATAAAAACTGCTACTGTAGATGAACGCTTCAACCGAGAAGAACAAAATTTGGTGAGCCAAGTGGGATTTGTGTTCTGATCATTACCAGCAAGTATCATCAAGATTGGGTGAAAACATATTTGGTGGTATTTCAGAAACTCGTTATTTCTTAGAACTTGGCAACCCCTCTCAATGAAAGTGCTTTTCCAGAGTCTGTGCCTAGGGCTACTTGAAGAGGAAACAAACCATAGAGACAAAACTGAGAACTGCTTTATTTTGTAAAGTAGCAAAGAGCTACTACAAACCATGTTGAATTTAGAGTTCCAAATTCATCTATCTATATAGGATAGAACAGAGGGAAACCTAAATATAAAAACTGCAACGGTAGACGAACGCTTCAACCTAGAAGAACAAAATTTGGTGAGTCAAGTGGGATTTGTGTACCGATCATTACCACCAACTATCATCAAGATTGCGTGAAAAATATTTGCTGGTATTTCGGAAACTCGTTATTTCTTGGAAGCTTGGCAAACACTTTCAATGAAAGTGCTTTTCCACAGTCTATGCCTAGGGCTATTGTAGAGGAAACAAACCATAGAGACAAAACTGAGAACTCCTTTATTTTGTCAAGTTTCAAAGAGCTACTACAAACCATGTTGGATTTAGAGTTCCAAATTCATCTATCTATATACGAGAGAACAAAGTGAAACATAAAAATAAAAACTGCTACTGTAAACAAACGCTTCAACCTAGCAGAACAAAATTTGGTGAGCCAAGTAAGATTTGTGTACTTTTCATTACCACCACGTATCATCAAGATTGGGTGAAAAAATATTTGCTGGTATTTCGAAAACTCGTAATGTCTTGGAAGCTGGGCAACCCCTTTCAATGAAAGTGCTTTTCCACAGTATCTGCTTAGGGCTACTTGAAGAGTAAACAAACCAGAGAGACAAAACTGATAACTACTTTTTTTTGTCAAGTTTCAAAGCGCTACTACAAACCATGTTTGATTTAGAGTTCCAAATTCATCTAACTTTATAGGGGAGAACAGAGGAAAACATAAATATAAAAACTTCTACTGTAGACGAACGCTTCAACCTAGAAGAACAAAATTTGGTGAGCCAAGTGGGGTTTATGTACAGATAATTACCACCAAGTATCATCAAGATTGGGTGAAAAAATATTTGCTCGTATTTCGGAAACTCGTTATTTCTTAGAAGATTGGAAACGCCGTTCAATGAAAGGGCTTTTCCACAGTCTATGCCTAGGGCTACTTGAAGAGGAAACAAACCATAGAGACAAAACAGAGAACTCCTTTATTTTGTCAAGTTTCAAAGAGCTACTACAAACCATGTTGAATTTAGAGTTCCAAATTCATCTATTTATATAAAAGAGAACAGAGTGAAACCTAAAAATAAAAACTGCTACTGTGAACGAACGCTTCAACCTAGCAGAACCAAATTTGGTGAACCAAGTGGGATTTGTGTACTTTTCATTACCACCACGTATCATCAAGATTGGGTGAAAAAATATTTGCTGGTATTTCGGAAACTCGTAATGTCTTGGAAGCTGCGCAACCCCTTTCAATGAAAGTGCTTTTCCACAGTCTGTGCCTAGGGCTACTTGAAGAGGAAACAAACCATAGAGACAAAAGTGAGAACTCCTTTATTTTGTCAAGTTTCAAAGAGCTACTACAAACCATGTTGGATTTAGAGTTCCAAATTCATCTATCTATATAGGATAGAACAGAGGGAAACCTAAATATAAAAACTGCACTGTAGACGAACGCTTCAACAGAGAAGAACAAAATTTGGTGAGCCAAGTGGGATTTGTGTTCTGATCATTACCAGCAAGTATCATCAAGATTGGGTGAAAAAATATTTGCTGGTATTTCAGAAACTCGTTATTTCTTAGAACTTGGCAACCCCTCTCAATGAAAGTTCTTTTCCAGAGTCTGTGCCTAGGGCTACTTAAAGAGGAAACAAACCATAAATACAAAACTGAGAACTACTTTGTTTTGTCAAGTTTAAAAGAGCTACTACAAACCATGTTGGATTTAGAGTACCAAATTCATCTATCTATATAGGAGAGAACAGAGGAAAACCTAAATATAAAACTGCTACTGTAGACGAATGCTTCAACCTAGAAGAACAAAATTTGGTGAGCCAAGTGGGGTTTGTGTACTGATCATTACCACGAAGTATCATCAAGATTGGGTGAAAAAATATTTGCTGGTATTTCGGAAACTCGTTATTTCTTAGAAGCTTGGCAACCCCGTTCAATGAAAGTGCTTTTCCACAGTCTATGCCTAGGGCTACTTGAGGACGAAACAAACCATAGAGACAAAACTGAGAACTCCTTTATTTTGTCAAGTTTCAAAGAGCTACTACAAACCATGTTGGATTTAGAGTTCCAAATTCATCTATCTATATAGGATAGAACAGAAGGAAACCTAAATATAAAAACTGCAATGGTAGATGAACCCTTCAAACTAGAAGAACAAAATTTGGTGAGTCAAGTGGGATTTGTGTACCTATCATTACCACCAACTATCATCAAGATTGCGTGAAAAAATATTTGCTGGTATTTCGGAAACTCGTTATTTCTTGGAAGCTTGGCAAACACTTTCAATGAAAGTGCTTTTCCACAGTCTATGCCTAGGGCTATTGTAGAGGAAACAAACCATAGAGACAAAACTGAGAACTCCTTTATTTTGTCATGTTTCAAAGAGCTACTACAAACCATGTTGAATTTAGAGTTCCAAATTCATCTATCTATATAAAAGAGAACAGAGTGAAACCTAAAAATAAAAACTGCTACTGTAAACGAATGCTTCAACCTATCAGAACAAAATTTGGTGAGACAAGTGGGATTTGTGTACTTTTCATTACCACCACGTATCATCAAGATTGGGTGAAAAAATATTTGCTGGTATTTCGGAAACCCCTAATGTCTTGGAAGCTGGGCAACCCCTTTCAATGAAAGTGCTTTTCCACAGTCTCTGCTTAGGGTTACTTGAAGAGGAAACAAACCAGAGAGACAAAACTGATAACTACTTTTTTTTGTCAAGTTTCAAAGCGCTACTACAAACCATGTTTGATTTATAGTTCCAAATTCATCTATCTATATAGGAGAGAACAGAGGGAAATCTAAATATAAAAACTGCTACTTTAGACGAACGCTTCAACCTAGAAGAACAAAATTTGGTGAGCCAAGTGGGATTTGTGTTCTGATCATTTCCAGCAAGTATCATCAAGATTGGGTGAAAAAATATTTGCTGGTATTTCGGAAACTCGTTATTTCTTGGAAGCTTGTAAACCACTTTCAATGAAAGTGCTTTTCCAGAGTCTGTGCCTAGGGCTACTTAAAGAGGAAAGAAACCATAGGGACAAAACAGAGAACTCCCTTATTTTGTCAAGTTTCAAAGAGCTACTACACACCATGTTAAATTTAGAGTCCCAAATTCATCTATCTATATAAAAGAGAACAGAGTGAAACCTAAAAATAAAAGCTGCTACTGTAAACAAACGCTTCAACCTAGCAGAACAAAATTTGGTGAGACAAGTGGGATTTGTGTACTTTTCATTACCACCACGTATCATCAAGATTGGGTGAAAAAATATTTGCTGGTATTTCGGAAACTCGTAATGTCTTGGAAGCTGGGCAACCCCTTTCAATGAAAGTGCTTTTCCACAGTCTCTGCTTAGGGCTACTTGAAGAGGAAACGAAAAGAGAGACAAAACTGATAACTACTTTTTTTGTCAAGTTTCAAAGCGCAACTACAAACCATGTTGGATTTAGAGTTCCAAATTCATCTATCTATATAGCAGAGGACAGAGGGAAACCTAAATATAAAAACTGCTACTTCAGACGAACGCTTCAACTTAGAAGAACAAAATTTGGTGAGCCAAGTGGGATTTGTGTTCTGATCATTACCAGCAAGTATCATCAAGATTGGGTGAAAAAATATTTGCTGGTATTTCAGAAACTCGTTATTTCTTAGAACTTGGCAACCCCTCTCAGTGAAAGTGCTTTTCCACAGTCTGTGCCTAAGGCTACTTGAAGAGGAAACAAACCATAGAGACAAAAGTGGGAACTCCTTTATTTTGTCAAGTTTTAAAGAGCTACTACAAACCATGTTGGATTTAGAGTTCCAAATTCATCTATCTATATAGGATAGAACAGAGGGAAACCTAAATATAGAAACTGCACTGTAGACGAAAGCTTCAACCGAGAAGAACAAAATTTGGTGAGCCAAGTAGGATTTGTGTTCTGATCATTACCAGCAAGTATCATCAAGATTGGGTGAAAAAATATTTGTTGGTATTTCAGAAACTCGTTATTTCTTAGAACTTGGCAACACCTCTCAATGAAAGTTCGTTTCCAGAGTTGTGCCTAGGGCTACTTAAAGAGGAAACAAACCATAAAGACAAAACTGAGAACTACTTTGTTTTGTCAAGTTTAAAAGAGCTACTACAAACCATGTTGGATTTAGAGTACCAAATTCATCTATCTATATAGGAGAGAACAGAGGAAAACCTAAATATAAAAACTGCTACTGTAGACGAATGCTTCAACCTAGAAGAACAAAATTTGGTGAGCCAAGTGGGGTTTCTGTACTGATCATTACCACCAAGTATCATCAAGATTGGGTGAAAAAATATTTGCTGTATTTCGGAAAATCGTTATTTCTTAGAAGCTTGGCAACCCCGTTCAATGAAAGTGCTTTTCCACAGTCTATGCCTAGGGCTACTTGAAGACGAAACAAACCATAGAGACAAAACTGAGAACTCCTTTATTTTGTCAAGTTTCAAAGAGCTACTACAAACCATGTTGGATTTAGAGTTCCCAATTCATCTATCTATATAGGATAGAACAGAGGGAAACGTAAATATAAAAACTGCAACGGTAGACGAACCCTTCAAACTAGAAGAACAAAATTTGGTGAATCAAGTGGGATTTGTGTACCGATCATAAGCACCAACTATGATCAAGATTGCGTGAAAAAATATTTGCTGGTATTTCGGAAACTCGTTATTTCTTGGAAGCTTGGCAAACACTTTCAATGAAAGTGCTTTTCCACAGTCTATGCCTAGGGATATTGAAGAGGAAACAAACGGTAGAGACAAAACTGAGAACTCCTTTATTTTGTCAAGTTTCAAAGAGCTACTACAAACCATGTTGAATTTAGAGTTCCAAATTCATCTATCTATATAAAAGAGAACAGAGTGAAACCTAAAAATAAAAACTTCTACTGTAAACGAACGCTTCAAACTATCAGAACAAAATTTGGTGAGACAAGTGGGATTTGTGTACTTTTCATTACCACCACGTATCATCAAGATTGGGTGAAAAAATATTTGCTTGTATTTCGGAAACTCGTAATGTCTTGGAATCTGGGCAACCCCTTTCAATGAAAGTGCTTTTCCACAGTCTCTGCTTAGGGCTACTTGAGAGGAAACAAACCAGAGAGACAAAACTGATAACTACTTTTTTTTTTCAAGTTTCAAAGCGCTACTACAAACCATGTTTGATTTAGAGTTCCAAATTCATCTATCTATATAGGAGAGAACAGAGGGAAACCTAAATATAAAAACTGCTACTTTAGTCGAACGCTTCAACCTAGAAGAACAAAATTTGGTGAGCCAAGTGGGATATGTGATTTGATCATTACCAGCAAGTATCATCAAGATTGGGTGAAAAAATATTTGCTGGTATTTCAGAAACTCGTTATTTCTTAGAACTTCACATCCCCTCTCAATGAAAGTGCTTTTCCACAGTCTGTGCCTAGGGCTACTTGAAGAGGAAACAAACCATAGAGCCAAAATTGAGAACTCCTTTATTTTGTCAAATTTGAAAGGGCTACTACAAACCATGTTGGATTTAGAGTTCCAAATTCATCTATCTATATAGGAGAAAACAGAGGAAACCTAAATATAAAAACTGCTTCTTTAGACAAACGCTTCAACCTAGAAGAACAAAATTTGGTGAGCCAAGTGGGATTTGTGTTCTGATCATTACCAGCAAGTATCATCAAGATTGGGTGAAAAAATATTTGCTGGTATTTCGGAAACTCGTTATTTCTTGGAAGCTTGTAAACCACTTTCAATGAAAGTGCTTTTCCAGAGTCTTTGCGTAGGGTTACTTAAAGAGGAAACAAACCATAGGGACAAAACTGAGAACTCCCTTATTTTGTCAAGTTTCAAAGAGCTACTACACACCATGTTAAATTTAGAGTCCCAAATTCATCTATCTATATAAAAGAGAACAGAGTGAAACCTAAAAATAAAAACTGCTACTGTAAACGAACGCTTCAACCTAGCAGAACAAAATTTGGTGAGCCAAGTGGGATTTGTGTACTTTTCATTACCACCACGTATCATCAAGATTGGGTGAAAAAATATTTTCTGGTATTTCGGAAACTCGTAATGTCTTGGAAGCTGGGCAACCCCTTTCAATGAAAGTGCTTTTCCACAGTCTCTGCTTAGGGCTACTTGAAGAGGAAACAAACCAGAGAGACAAAACTCATAACTCCTTTTTTTGTCAAGTTTCAAAGCGCTACTACAAACCATGTTTGATTTAGAGTTCCAAATTCATCTATCGATATAGGAGAGAACAGAGGGAAACCTAAATATAAAAACTGCTACTTTAGACGAACGCTTCAACTTAGAAGAACAAAATTTGGTGAGCCAAGTGGGATTTTTGTTCTGATCATTACCAGCAAGTATCATCAAGATTGGGTGAAAAAATATTTGCTGGTATTTCAGAAACTCGTTATTTCTTAGAACTTGGCAACCCCTCTCAATGAAAGTGCTTTTCCACAGTCTGTGCCTAGGGCTACTTGAAGAGGAAACAAACCATAGAGACAAAAGTGAGAACTCCTTTATTTTGTCAAGTTTCAAAGAGCTACTACAAACCATTTGGATTTAGAGTTCCAAATTCATCTATCTATATAGGATAGAACAGAGGGAAACCTAAATATAAAAACTGCACTGTAGACAAACGCTTCAACCGAGAAGAAAAAAATTTGGTGAGCCAAGTGGGATTTGTGTTCTGATCATTACCAGCAAGTATCATCAAGATTGGGTGAAAAAATATTTGCTGGTATTTCAGAAACTCGTTATTTCTTAGAACTTGGCAACCGCTCTCAATGAAAGTGCTTTTCCACAGTCTGTGCCTAGGGCTACATGAAGAGGAAACAAACCATAGAGACAAAACTGAGAACTCCTTTATTTTGTCAAGTTTCAAAGAGCTACTACAAACAATGTTGGATTTAGAGTTCCAAATTCATCTATCTATATAGGAGAGAACAAAGGGAAACCTAAATATAAAAACTGCAACTGTAGACGAACACTTCAACCTAGAGGAACAAAATTTGGTGAGTGAAGTGGGATTTGTGTACCGATCATTCACACCAATTATCATCAAGATTGGGTGAAAAAATATTTGCTGGTATTTCGGAAACTCGTTATTTCTTGGAAGATTGGCAACCACTTTCAAGGAAAGTGCTTTTCCAGAGTCTGTGCCTAGGGCTACTTAAAGAGGAAACAAACCATAAAGACAAAACTGAGAACCACTTGGTTTTGTCAAGTTTCAAAGAGCTACTATAAACCATGTTGGATTTAGAGTTCCAAATTCATCTATCTATATAGGAGAGAACAGAGGAAAACCTAAATATAAAAACTGCTACTGTAGACGAATGCTTCAACCTAGAAGAACAAAATTTGGTGAGCCAAGTGGGGTTGGTGTTCTGATCATTACCACCAAGTATCATCAAGTTTGGGTGAAAAAATATTTGCTCGTATTTAGGAAACTCGTTATTTCTTAGAAGCTTGGCAACCCCATTCAATGAAAGTGCTTTTCCACAGTCTATGCTTAGGGCTACTTGAAGAGGAATCAAACCATAGAGACAAAAGTGAGAACTCCTTTATTTTGTCAAGTTTCAAAGAGCTACTACAAACCATGTTGAATTTAGAGTTCCAAATTCATCTATCTATATAAAAGAGAACAGAGTGAAACCTAAAAATAAAAACTGCTACTGTAAACGAACGCTTCAACCTAGCAGAACAAAATTTGGTGAGCCAAGTGGGATTTGTGTACTTTTCATTACCACCACGTATCATCAGGATTGGGTGAAAAAATATTTGCTTGTATTTCGGAAACTCGTAATGTCTTGGAAGCTGGGCAACCCCTTTCAATGAAAGTGCTTTTCCACAGTCTCTGCTTAGGGCTACTTGAAGAGGAAACAAACCAGAGAGACAAAACTCATAACTCCTTTTTTTGTCAAGTTTCAAAGCGCTACTACAAACCATGTTTGATTTAGAGTTCCAAATTCATCTATCGATATAGGAGAGAACAGAGGGAAACCTAAATATAAAAACTGCTACTTTAGACGAACGCTTCAACTTAGAAGAACAAAATTTGGTGAGCCAAGTGGGATTTGTGTTCTGATCATTACCAGCAAGTATCATCAAGATTGGGTGAAAAAATATTTGCTGGTATTTCAGAAACTCGTTATTTCTTAGAACTTGGCAACCCCTCTCAATGAAAGTGCTTTTCCACAGTCTGTGCCTAGGGCTACTTGAAGAGGAAACAAACCATAGAGACAAAAGTGAGAACTCCTTTATTTTGTCAAGTTTCAAAGAGCTACTACAAACCATGTTGGATTTAGAGTTCCAAATTCATCTATCTATATAGGATAGAACAGAGGGAAACCTAAATATAAAAACTGCACTGTAGACAAACGCTTCAACCGAGAAGAAAAAAATTTGGTGAGCCAAGTGGGATTTGTGTTCTGATCATTACCAGCAAGTATCATCAAGATTGGGTGAAAAAATATTTGCTGGTATTTCAGAAACTCATTATTTCTTAGAACTTGGCAACCCCTCTCAATGAAAGTTCTTTTCCAGAGTGTGTGCCTAGGTCTACTTAAAGAGGAAACAAACCATAAAGACAAAACTGAGAACTACTTTGTTTTGTCAAGTTTAAAAGAGCTACTACAAACCATGTTGGATTTAGAGTACCAAATTCATCTATCTATATAGGAGAGAACAGAGGAAAACCTAAATATAAAAACTGCTACTGTAGACGAATGCTTCAACCTAGAAGAACAAAATTTGGTGAGCCAAGTGGGGTTTTTGTACTGATCATTTCCACCAAGTATCATCAAGATTGGGTGAAAAAATATTTGCTAGTATTTCGGAAACTCGTTATTTCTTAGAAGCTTGGCAACCCCGTTCAATGAAAGTGCTTTTCCACAGTCTATGCCTAGGGCTACATGAAGAGGAAACAAACCATAGAGACAAAACTGAGAACTCCTTTATTTGGTCAAGTTTCAAAGAGCTACTACAAACCATGTTGGATTTAGAGTTCCAAATTCATCTATCTATATAGGATAGAACAGAGGGAAACCTAAATATAAAAACTGCAATGGTAGACGAACCCTTCAAACTAGAAGAACAAAATTTGGTGAGTCAAGTGGGATTTGTGTACCGATCATAACCACCAACTATCATCAAGATTGCGTGAAAAAATATTTGCTGGTATTTCGGAATCTCGTAATGTCTTGTAAGCTGGGCAACCCCTTTCAATGAAAGTGCTTTTCCTCAGTGTCTACGTAGGTCTACTTGAAGAGGAAACAAACCAGAGAGACAATACTCATAACTACTTTTTTTTGTCAAGTTTCAAAGCGCTACTACAAACCATGTTTGACTTAGAGTTCCAAATTCATCTATCTATATAGGAGAGAACAGAGGGAAACCTAAATATAAAAACTGCTACTTTAGATGAACGCTTCAATCTAGAAGAACAAAATTTGGTGAGCCACGTGGGATTTGTGTTCTGATCATTACCAGCAAGTATGATTAAGATTGGGTGAAAAAATATTTGCTGGTATTTCAGAAACTCGTTATTTCTTAGAACTTGGCATCCCCTCTCAATGAAAGTGCTTTTCCAGAGTCTGTGCCTAGGGCTACTTGAAGAGGAAACAAACCATAGAGACAAAATTGAGAACTCCTATATTTTGTCAAGTTTCAAAGAGCTACTCCAAACCATGTTGGATTTAGAGTTCCAAATTCATCGATCTATATAGGAGAGAACAGAGGGAAACCTAAATATAAAAACTGCTACTTAGGACGAACGCTTAAACCTAGAAGAACAAAATTTGGTGAGCCAAGTGGGACTTGTGTTCTGATCATTACCAGCAAGTATCATCAAGATTGGGTGAAAAAATATTTGCTGGTATTTCGGAAACTCGTTATTTCTTGGAAGCTTGGCAACCACGTTCAATGGAAGTGCTTTTCCACAGTCTGTTCCTAGGGCTACTTAAAGAGGAAACAAACCATAAGGACAAAACTGAGAACTCCCTTATTTTGTCAAGTTTCAAAGAGCTACTACAAACCATGCTAAATTTAGTGTTCCAAATTCATCTATCTATATAAAAGAGAACAGAGTGAAACCTAAAAATAAAAACTGCTACTGTAAACGAACGCTTCAACCTAGCAGAACAAAATTTCGTGAGCCAAGTGGGATTTGTGTGCTTTTCATTACCACCACGTATCATGAAGATTGGGTGAAAAAATACTTGCTGGTATTTCGGAAACTCGTAATGTCTTGGAAGCTGGGCAACCCCTTTCAATGAAAGTGCTTTTCCACAGTCTCTGCTTAGGGCTACTTGAAGAGGAAACAAACCAGAGAGACAAAACTGAGAACTACTTTTTTTTGTCAAGTTTCAAAGCGCTACTACAAACCATGTTTGATTTAGAGTTCCAAATTCATCTATCTATATAGGAGAGAATAGAGGGAAACCTAAATATCAAAACTGCTACTGTAGACGAACCCTTCAACCTAGAAGATCAAAATTTGGTGAGCCAAGTGGGATTTGTGTTCTGATCATTTCCAGCAAGTATCATCAAGATTGGGTGAAAAAATATTTGCTGGTATTTTGGAAACTCGTAATGTCTTGGAAGCTGGGCAACCCCATTCAATGAAAGTGCTTTTCCACAGTACCTGCTTAGGGCTACCTGAAGAGGAAACAAACCAGAGAGACAAAACTGATAACTACTTTTTTTGTCAAGTTTCAAAGCGCTACAACAAACCATGTTTGATTTAGAGTTCCAAATTCATTTATCTATATAGGAGAGAACAGAGGGAAACCTAAATATAAAAACTGCTACTGTATACTAACGCTTCAACCGAGAAGAACAAAATTTGGTGAGCCAAGTGGGATTTGTGTTCTGATCATTACCAGCAAGTATCATCAAGATTGGGTGAAAAAATATTTGCTGGTATTTCAGAAACTCGTTATTTCTTAGAACTTGGCAACCCCTCTCAATGAAAGTGCTTTTCCAGAGTCTGTGCCTAGGGCTACTTAAAGAGGAAACAAACCATAAAGACAAAACTGAGAACTACTTTGTTTTGTAAAGTTTAAAAGAGCTACTACAAACCATGTTGGATTTAGAGTTCATAATTCATCTATCTATATAGGAGAGAACAAAGGGTAACCTAAATATAAAAACTGCTACTGTAGACGAACACTTCAACCTAGAAGAACAAAATTTGGTGAGCCAAGTGGGATTTGTGTTCTGTTCATTACCACCAAGTATCATCAAGATTTGGTGAAAAAATATTTGCTGGTATTTCAGAAACTCGTTATTTCTTAGAATTTGGCAACCCCTCTCAATGAAAGTGCTTTTCCACAGCCTGTGCCTAGGGCTACTTGAAGAGGAAACAAACCATAGAGACAAAACTGAGAACTACTTTATTTTGTCAAATTTCAAAGAGCTCCTACAAACCATGTTGGAGTTAGAGTTCCAAATTCATCTGTCTATATAGGAGAGAACAAAGTGATACCTAAAAATAAAAGATGCTACTGTAAACGATCGCTTCAAACTAGAAGAACAAAATTTGGTGAGCCAAGTGGGATCTGTGTACCTATCATTACCACCACGTATCATCAAGATTGGGTGGAAAAATATTTGCTGTTATTTCGGAAACTCGTTATTTCATAGAAGCTTGGGAAACCCTCTCAATGAAAGTGCTTTTCCACAGTCTGTGCCTAGGGCTACTTGAAAAGGTAACAAACCATAGAGACAAAACTAAGAACTCGTTTATTTTGTTAAGTATCAAAGACTTACTACAAACCACGTTGGATTTAGAGTGCCAAATTCATCTATCTATATAAAAGATAACAGAGGGAAACCTAAAAATGTAAACTGCTACTGTAAACGAACGCTTCAAACAAGAAGAACAAAATTTAGTGAGTCAAGTGTGATTTGGGTACCGATCATTATGACCAAGTATCATCACGTTTGGGTGAAAAAATATTTGTTGGTATTTCGGAAACTCGTTATTTCTTAGAAGCTTGGCAACCCCTTTCAATGAAAGTGCTTTTCCAAAGTCTGTCACTAGGGCTACTTGAAGAGGAAACAAACCATAGAGACAAAACTGAGAACTACTTTATTTTGTCAAGTTTCAAAGAGGTACTACAAACCATGTTGTATTCAGAGTTCCAAATTCATCTATCTATATAGGAGAGAACAGAGGGAAACCTAAACACAAAAACTCCTACTGTAGACGAACGCTTCAACATAGAAGAACAAAAATTGGTGAGCCAAGTGTTATTTGTGTACTGATCATTACCACCAAGTATCATCAAGATTGGGTGAAAAAATATTTGCTGGTATTTCGGATACTCGTTATTTCTTAGAAGCTTGGCAAACCCTCTCAATGAAAGTGATTTTCCACAGTCTGTGCATAGGTCTACTTGAAGAGGAAAGAAATCATAGAGACAAAACTGAGAACTACTTTTTTTTGTAAAGTTTCTAAGAGATACTACAAACCATGTTGGATTTAGAGTTCCAAATTCATCTATCTATATAGGAGAGAACAGAGGGAAACCTAAATATACAAACTTCTACTGTAGACGAATGCTTCAAACTAGAAAAAAAAAATTTGGTGAGCCAAGTGGGGTTTGTATACTGATCATTACCACCAAGTATCATCAAGATTTGGTGACAAAATGTTTGTTGGTTTTACGGAGACTCGTTATTTTAGAAGCTTGGCAACCTCTCTCAATGAAAGTGCTTTTCCACAGTCTATGCCAAGGGCTACTTGAAGAGGAAACAAACCAGTGAGACAAAACTGAGAACTACTTTATTTTGGCAAGTTTCAAAGAGCTACTACAAACCATGTTGGATTTAGTGTTCCAAATTCATCTATCTATATAGGAGAGAACTGAGGGAAACCTAAAAATAAAAACTGGTACTTTAAACGAACTATTCAACCTAGCAGAACAAAATGTGGTGAGCCAAGTGGGATTTGTGTACTTTTCATTACCTCCACATATCAACAAGATTGGGTGAAAAAATATTTGCTGGTATTTCGGAAACTCGTAATGTCTTGGAAGCTGGGCAACCTTTTTAAATGAAAGTGCTTTGCCACAGTCTCTGCTTAGGGCTACTTGAAGAGGAAACAAACCAGAGAGACAAAACTGAGAACTACTTTTTTGTGTCAACTTTCAAAGAGCTACTACAAACCATGTTGGATTTAGAGTTCTAAATTCATCTACCTATATAGGAGAGAACAAAGGGAAACCTAAATATAAAAACTGCTACTGTAGCCGAACGTTTCAACCTAGAAGAACAAAATTTGGTGAGCCAAGTGGGATTTGTCTTCTGATCAATACCAGCAATTACCATCAAGATTGGTTGGAAAAATATTTGCTGGTATTTCAGAAACTCGTTATTTCTTAGAACTTGGCAACCCCTCTGAATGAAAGTGCTTTTCCACAGTCTGTGCCTAGGGCTACTTGAAGAGGAAACAAACCAAAGAGACAAAACTGAGAACTCCTTTATTTCGTCAAGTTTCAAAGAACTACTATAAACCATGTTGGATTTAGAGATCTAAATTCATCTATGTATATAGGAGAGAACAAAGTGAAGCCTAAAAATAAAAGCTGCTACTGTAAACGAACGCTTCAAAGTAGAAGAACAAATTTGGTGAGCCAAGTGGGATTTGTGTACCTATCATTACCACTACGTATCATTAAGATTGGGTGAAAAAATATTTGCTGGTATTTCGGAAACTTGTTATTTCATAGAAGCTTGGCAACCCCTCTCAATGAAATGCTTTTCATAAGTTTGTGCCTAGGGCTACTTGAAAAGGAAACAAACCATAGAGACAAAACGGAGAACTACTTTATTTTGTCAAGTTTCTAAGAGCTACTACAAACCATGTTGGATTTAGAGTTCCAAGTTCATCTATCTATATAAGAGAGAACAGAGTGAAACCTACATATATAAACTGCTACTGTACACCAACAATTCAACCTAGAAACAAAATTTGGTGAGCCAAGTGGGATTTGTGTACTGTTCATTACCACAAGGTATCATAATGATTGGGTGAAAAAATATTTGCTGGTATTTCGGAAACTCATTATTTCTTAGAAGCTTGGCAAACCCTCTCAATAAAAGTGCTTTTCCACAGTCTGTGCCTAGGGCTACTTAAAGAGGAAACAAAACATAGAGACAAAACTGAGAACTCCTTTATTTTTTCAAGTTTCAAAGAGCTATTACAAACCATGTTGTATTTAGAGTTCCAATTTATCTATCTATATAGGAGAGAACAGAGGGATCCTAAATATAAAAAACTGCTACTGTAGACGAACGCTTCAACATATAAGAACAAAATTTGGTGAGTCAAGTGGGATTTGTGTACCGATCATTACCAGCAAGTATCATCAAGGTTGGGTGAAAAAATATTTGCTGGTATTTTGGAAACTCATTATTTCTTGGAAGCTTGGCAACCCCTTTCAATGAAAGTGCTTTTCCAGATTCTGTGCCTAAGGTTAATTAAAAAGGAAACAAACCATAGAGACAACACTGAGAACTACTTTATTTTGTCAAGTTTCATAGAGCTACTACAAATGATGTTGGATTTAGAGTTCCAAATTCATCTATCTATATAGGAGAGAACATAGTGAAACCTAAAAATAAAAACTGATACTGTAAACGAACGCTTCAACCTAGAAGAACAAAATTTGGTGAGCCAAGTGGGATTTGTGCACTTATCATTACCGCCACGTATCATCAAGATTGGGTGAAAAAATATTTGCTGGTATATTGGAAACTCATAATTTCTTGGATGCTTGGCAACCCCTTTCAATGAAAGTGCTTTTCTACAGTCTCCGCCTAGGGCTACATTAGAGGAAACAAACCATACACACAAAACGGAGAACTCCTTTATTTTGTCAACTTTCAAAGAGCTACTACAAACCATGTTGGATTTAGAGTTCCAAATTCATCTCTCTATAGGGGAGAACAGAGTAAAACCTAAATATAAAAATTGCTACTGTAGACGAACGCTTAAACCTAGAATAGCAAAATTTGGTGAGCCAAGAGGAGTTTGTGTACTGATCATTACCACCAAGTATCATCAAGATTGGGTGGAAAAATACTTGCTGGTATTTCGGAAACTCGTTATTTCTTATAAGCTTGGCAACAGCTCTCAATGAAATTGCTTTTCCAGAGTCTGTGCCTAGGGCTACATGAAGATGAAACAAACCATAAAGACAAAACTGAGAACTTCTTTATTTTGTCAAGTTTCAAAGAGATACTACAAACCATGTTGGATTTAGAGTTCCAAATTCATCTATCTATATATGAGAGAACAGAGGGAAACCTAAATATATAAACTGCTACTGTAGACGAACGCTTCAACCTAGAAGAACAAAATTTGGTGAGCCAAGAGGGATTTGTGTACTGATCATTAGCACCAAGTTTCATCAAGATTGGGTGAAAAAATATTTGCTGGTATTTCGGAAACTCCTTATTTTTAGAAGCTTGGCAACCCTTCTCAATGAAAGGGCTTTTCCACAGTCTGTGCCTAGGGCTACATGAAGAGGAAACAAACCATAGAGACAAAACTGAGAACTCCTTTATTTTGTCAAGTTTCAAAGAGCTACTACAAACCATGTTGGATTTAGAGTTCAAATTCATCTATCTATATAGGAGAGAACAGAGGGAAACCTAAATATAAAAACTGCTACTGTAGACGAACGCTACAACCTAGAAGAACAAAATTTGGTGAGTCAAGTGGGATTTGTGTACTGATCATTACCACCAAGTATCATCAAGTTTGGGTGAAAAAACATTTGCTGGTATTTCGGAAACTCGTTATTTCTTGGAATTTGGGCAACCCCTTTCAATGAAAGTGCTTTTCCAGAGTCTGTGCCTCGGGCTACTTAAAGAGGAATCACACCATAGAGACAAAACTGGGAACTCCTTTATTTTGTCAAGTTTCAAAGAGCTACTACAAACCATTTTGGATTTAGAGATCCAAATTCATCTATCTATATAGAAGAGAACAGAGGGTAACCTAAATATAGAAAATGCTACTGTAGAAGAACGCTTCAAACTAGAAGAACAAAATTTGGTGAGATCAGTGGGATTTGTGTACTGATCATTAGCACCAAGTATCATCAAGATTGGGTGAAAAAATATTTGCTGGTATTTCGGACACTCGTTATTTCTTCGAAGCTTGGCAACCCCTCTCAATGAAAGTGCTTTTCCACAGTCTGTGCCTAGGGCTACTTGAAGAGGAAACAAACCATAGAGAAAAAACTGAGACTCCTTTATTTTGTCAAGTTTCAAAGAGCTACTACAAACCATGTTGGATTTAGAGTTCAAATTCACCTATCTATATAGGAGAGAACAGATGGAAACCTAAATATAAAAACTGATACTGTAGAAGAACGCTTCAACCTAGAAGAACAATATTTGGTGAGTCAAGTGGGATTTGTGTACCGATCATTACCACCAAGTATCATCAAGATTGGGTGAAAAAATATTTGCTGGTATTTCGGAAACTCGTTATTTCTTAGAAGCTTGGCAACCCCTCTCAATGAAAGTGCTTTTCCACAGTCTATGCCTAGGGCTACTTGAACAGGAAACAAACCATAGAGACAAAACTGAGAACTCCTTTATTTTGTCAAGTTTCAAAGAGCTTCTACAAACCATGTTGGATTTAGAGTTCCAAATTCATCTATCTATATAGGAGAGAACAGAGTGAAACCTGAAAATAAAAACTGCTACTGTAAACGAAGGCTTCAAACTAGCAAAACAAAATTTGGTGAGCCAAGTGGGATTTGTGTACTTTTCATTACCAACACGTATCATCAAGATTGGGTGAAAAAATATTTGCTGGTATTTCGGAAACCCGTAATTTCTTGGATGCTTGGCAACCCCTTTCAATGAAAGTGCTTTTCCACAGTCTCTGCTTAGGGCTACTTGAAGAGGAAACAAACCATACAGACAAAACGGAGAACTCCTTTATTTTATCAACTTTCAAAGAGCTAATACAAACCATGTTGGATTTAGAGTTCCAAATTCATCTATCTATATAGAAGAGAACAGAGGGTAACCTAAATATAAAAACTGCTACTGTAGACGAACGCTTCAAACTAGAAGAACAAAATTTGGTTAGATAAGTGGGATTTGTGTACTGATCATTAGCACCAAGTATCATCAAGATTGGGTGAAAAAATATTTGCTGGAATTTCGGACACTCGTTATTTCTTCGAAGCTTGGCAACCCCTCTCAATGAAAGTGCTTTTCCACAGTCTGTGCCTAGGGCTACTTGAAGAGGAAACAAACCGTAGAGAAAAAACTGAGAACTCCTTTATTTTGTCAAGTTTCAATGAGCTACCACAAACCATTTTGGATTTAGAGTTCAAATTCACCTATCTATATAGGAGAGAACAGATTGAAACCTAAATATAAAAACTGATACTGTAGAAGAACGCTTCAACCTAGAAGAACAATAGTTGGTTTGTCAAGTGGGATTTGTGTACCGATCATTACCACCAAGTATCATCAAGATTGGGTGAAAAAATATTTGCTGGTATTTCGGAAACTCGTTATTTCTTGAATGCTTGGCAACCCCTTTCAATGAAAGTGCTTTTCCACAGTCTCTGCTTAGGGCTACATGAAGTGGAAACAAATCATAGAGACAAAACTGAGAACTCCTGTATTTTGTCAAGTTTCAAAGAGGTACTACAAATCATGTGGATTTAGAGTTCGAAATTCATCTATCTATATAGGAGAGAACAGAGGGTAACCTAAATATAAAAACTGCTACTGTAGACGAACGCTTAAAACTAGAAGAACAAAATCTGGTGAGCCAAGTGGAGTTTGTGTACTGATCATTACCACCAAGTATCATCAAGATTGGGTGAAAAAATATTTGCTGGTATTTCGGAAACTGGTTATTTCTTGGAAGCTTGGCAACCCCTCTCAATGAAAGTGCTTTTCCACATTCTATGCCTAGGGCTACTTGAAGAGGAAACAAACCATAGAGACAAAACTGAGAATTCCTTTATTTTGTCAAGTTTCAAAGAGCTTCTACAAACCATGTTGGATTTAGAGTTCCAAATTCATCTATCTATAAAGGAGAGAACAGTGTGAAACCTGAAAATAAATACTGCTACTGTAAACGAAGGCTTCAACCTAGCAAAACAAAATTTGGTGAGCTAAGTGGGATTTGTGTACTTTTCATTACCACCACGTATCATCAAGATTGGTGAAAAAATATTTGCTGGTATTTCGGAATCACGTAATTTCTCGGATGATTGGCAACCCCTTTCAATGAAAGTGCTTTTCCACAGTCTCTGCTTAGGGCTACTTGACGAGGAAACAAACCATAGAGACAAAATGGAGAACTCTTTATTTTGTCAAGATTCAAGAGCTACTAAAAACCATGTTGGATTTAGAGTTCCAAATTTATCTATCTATATAGGAGAGAACAAAGGGTAACCTAAATATAAAAAATGCTACTGTAGACGAACGCTTCAACCTAGAAGAACAAAATTTGGTGAGCCAAGTGGGATTTGTGGACTGATCATTACCACCATGTATCATCAATACTGGGTGAAAAAATATTTGCTGGTATTTCGGAAACTCGTAATTTCTTAGAAGCTTGGCAACCCATCTCAATGACAGTGGTTTTCCAAAGTCTGTGCCTAGGGCTACTTGAAGAGAAAACAAACCATAGAGACAAAACTGAGAACTCCTTTATTTTGTCAAGTTTCAAAGAGCTACTACAAACCATGTTGGATTTAGGCTTCAAATTCATCTATCTGTGTAGGAGAGAAGAGAGTGAAACCTAAATATAAAAACTTCTACTGTAGACGAACGCTTCAACCTAGAAGAACAAAATTTGGTGAGCCAAGTGGAGTTTGTGTACTGATCATTAGCACAAAGTATCATCAAGATTGGGTGAAAAAATATTTGCTGGTATTTCGGAAACTCGTTATTTCTTAGAAGCTTGGCAACCCCTCTCAATGAAAGTGCTTTTCCACAGTCTTTGCACAGGGCTACTTGAAGAGGAAACAAAACGTAGAGAAAAAACTGAGAGATCCTTTATTTTGTCAAGTTTCAAAGAGCTACTACAAACCATGTTGGATTTAGAGTTCAAAATCACCTATCTATATAGGAGAGAACAGATGGAAACCTAAATATAAAAACTGATACTACAGAAGAACGCTTCAACCTAGAAGAACAATATTTGGTGAGTCAAGTGGGATTTGTGTACCGATCTTTACCACCAAGTATCATCAAGATTGGGTGAAAAAATATTTGCTGGTATTTCGGAAACTCGTTATTTCTTGGAAGCTTGGCAACCACTTTCAATGAAAGTGCTTTTTCATAGTTTATGCCTAGGGCTACTTAAAGAGGAAACAAACCATAGAGACAAAACTGAGAACTCCTTTATTTTGTCAAGTTTCAAAGAGCTTCTACAAACTATGTTGGATTTATAATTCCAAATTCATATATCTATATAGGAGAGAACAGTGTGAAACCTGAAAATAAAAACTGCTACTGTAAACGAAGGCTTCAACCTAGCAAAACAAAATTTGGTGAGCCAAGTGGGATTTGTGTACTTTTCATTACCACCCCGTATCATCAAGATTGGGTGAAAAAATATTTGCTGGTATTTTGGAATCACGTAATTTCTTGGATGATTGGCAACCCCTTTCAATGAAAGTGCTTTTCCACAGTCTCTGCTTAGGGCTACTTGAAGAGGAAACAAACCATACAGACAAAACTGAGAACTCCTTTATTTTGTCAAGATTCAAAGAGCTACTAAAAACCATGTTGGATTTAGAGTTCCAAATTCATCTATCTATATAGAAGAGAACAGGGGGTAACCTAAATATAAAAACTGCTACTGTAGACGAACGCTTCAACGTAGAAGAACAAAATTTGGTGAGCAAAGTGGGATTTGTGGACTGATCATTACCACCATGTATCATCAAGTTTGGGTGAAAAAATATTTCCTGGTATTTCGGAAACTCGTAATTTCTTAGAAGCTTGGCAACCCCTCTCAATGAAAGTGCTTTTCCACAGTCTGTGCCTAGGACTACTTGAAGAGGAAACAAAGAATAGAGACAAAACTGAGAACTCCTTTATTTTGTCAAGTTTCAAAGAGCTACTACAAACCTTGTTGGATTTAGAGTTCCAAATTCATCTATCTATATATGAGAGAACAGAGGGAAACCTAAATATAAAAACTGCTACTGTAGACGAACGCTTCAACCTAGAAGAACAAAATTTGGTGAGCCAAGTGGGATTTGTTTGCAGATCATTAGCATCAAGTATCATCAAGATTGGGTGAAAAAATATTTGCTGGAATTTCTGAAACTCGTAATTTCTTAGAAGCTTGGCAACCCCTCTCAATGAAAGTGCTTTTAAACAGTCTGTGCCTAAGGGTACTTGAAGTTGAAACAAACAATACAGACAAAACTGTGAACACCTTTATTTTGTCAAGTTTCAAAGAGCTACTAAAAACCATGTTGGATTTAGAGTTCCAAATTCATCTATCTATATGGGAGAGAACAGAGGGAAACGTAAATATAAAAACTGCTACTGTAGACGAACGCTTCAACCTAGAAGAACAAAATTTGGTGAGCCAAGTGGGATTTGTGTACTGATCATTAGCACCAAGTATCATCAAGATTGGGTGAAAAAATATTTGGTGGTATTTCGGAAACTCGTTATTTCTTAGAAGCTTTTCAACCCCTCTCAATGAAAGTGCTTTTCCACAGTCTGTGCCTAGGGCTACTTGAAGAGGAAAGAAACCATAGAGACAAAACTGAGAACTCCTTTATTTTGTCAAGTTTCAAAGAGCTACTACACACCATGTTGGATTTAGAGTTCCAAATTCATCTATTTCTATAAGAGAGAACAGAGGGAAACCTAAATATAAAAACTGCTACTGTAGACGAACGCTTCAACGTAGAAGAACAAAATTTGGTGAGCCAAGTGGGATTTGTTTACAGATCATTACCACCAAGTATCATCAATATTGGGTGAATAAATATTTGCTGGTATTTCTGAAACTCATAATTTCTTAGAAGCTTGGCAACCCCTCTCAATGAAAGTTCTTTAACACAGTCTGTGCCTAGGGCTACTTGAATAGGAAACCAAGAATAGAGACAAAACTGAGAACTCCTTTATTTTGTCAAGTTTCAAAGAGCTACTACAAATCTTGTTGGATTTAGAGTTCCAAATTAATCTATCTGTATATGAGGAACAGAGGGAAACCTAAATATATAAACTGCTACTGTAGACGAACGCTTCAACCTAGAAGAACAAAATTTTGTGAGCCAATTGGGATATGTGTACTGATCATTAGCAACAAGTATCATCAAGATTTGGTGAAAAAATATTGGCTGGTATTTCAGAAACTCCTTATTTCTTAGAAGCTTGGCAACCCCTCTCAATGAAAGTGCTTTTCCACAGTCTGTGCCTAGGGCTACTTGAAGAGGAAACAAAGAATAGAGACAAAACTGAGAACTCCTTTACTTTGTCAAGTTTCAAAGAGCTACTACAAACCTTGTTGGATTTAGAGTTCCAAATTCATCTATCTATATATGAGAGAACAGAGGGAAACCTTAATATAAAAACTACTACTGTAGACGAACGCTTCAACCTAGAAGAACAAAATTTGGTGAGCCAAGTGGGATTTGTTTGCAGATCATTACCATCAAGTATCATCAAGATTGGGTGAAAAAATATTTGCTGGAATTTCTGAAACTCGTAATTTCTTAGAAGCTTGGCAACCCCTCTCAATGAAAGTGCTTTTAAACAGTCTGTGCCTAGGGGTACTTGAAGTTGAAACAAACAATACAGACAAAACTGTGAACACCTTTGTTTTGTCAAGTTTCAAAGAGCTACTAAAAACCATGTTGGATTTAGAGTTCCAAATTCATCTATCTATATGGGAGAGAACAGAGGGAATCCTAAATATAAAAACTGCTACTGTAGATGAACGCTTCCACCTAGAAGAACAAAATTTGGTGAGCCAAGTGGGATTTGTGTACTGATCATTAGCACCAAGTATCATCAAGATTGGGTGAAAAAATATTTGGTGGTATTTCGGAAACTCGTTATTTCTTAGAAGCTTGGCAACCCCTCTCAATGAAAGTGCTTTTCCACAGTCTGTGCCTAGGGCTACTTGAAGAGGAAAGAAACCATAGAGACAAAACTGAGAACTCCTTTATTTTGTCAAGTTTCAAAGAGCTACTACACACCATGTTGGATTTAGAGTTCCAAATTCATCTATTTCTATATGAGAGAACAGAGGGAAACCTAAATATAAAAACTGCTACTGTAGACGAATGCTTCAACGTAGAAGAACAAAATTTGGTGAGCCAAGTGGGATTTGTATACAGATCATTACCACCAAGTATCATCAATATTGGGTGAAAAAATATTTGCTGGTATTTCTGAAACTCATAATTTCTTAGAAGCTTGGCAACCCCTCTCAATGAAAGTTCTTTAACACAGTCTGTGCCTAGGGCTACTTGAAGAGGAAACCAAGAATAGAGACAAAACTGAGAACTCCTTTATTTTGTCAAGTTTCAAAGAGCTACTACAAACCATGTTGGATTTAGAGTTCCAAATTCATCTATCTCTATGGGAGAGAACAGAGGGAAACCTAAATATAAAAACTGCTACTGTAGACGAACGCTTCAACCTAGAAGAACAAAATTTGGTGAGCCAAGTGGGATTTGTGTACTGATCATTAGCACCAAGTATCATCAAGATTGGGTGAAAAAATATTTGGTGGTATTTCGGAAACTCGTTATTTCTTTGAAGCTTGGCAACCCCTCTCAATGAAGGTGCTTTTCCACAGTCTGTGCCTAGGGCTCCTTGAAGAGGAAAGAAACCATAGGGACAAAACTGAGAACTCCTTTATTTTGTCAAGTTTCAAAGAGCTACTACAAACCATGATTTATTTAGAGTTCCAAATTCTTCTATCTAAATAGGAGAGAACAGAGTGAAACCTGAAAATAAAAACTGCTACTGTAAACGAAGGCTTCAACCTAGCAAAACAAAATTTGGTGAGCCAAATGGGATTTGTGTACTTTTCATTACCACCACGTATCATCAAGTTTGGGTGAAAAAATATTTGCTGGTATTTCTGAATCTCGTAATTTCTTAGAAGCTTGGCAACCCCTCTCAATGAAAGTGCTTTTCCACAGTCTGTGACTAGGGCTACTTGAAGAGGAAACAAACCATAGAGACAAAACTGAGAACTCCTTTATTTTGTCACGTTTCAAAGAGCTGCTACAAACCATGTTGGATTTAGAGTTCCAAATTCATCTATCTATAGAGGAGAGAACACAGAGAAACCTAAATATAAAAACTGCTACTGCAGACGAACGCTTCAACCTAGAAGAACCAAATTTGGTGAGCCAAGTGGGATTTGTGTACTGATCATTACCACCAAGTATCATCAAGATTCGGTGAAAAAATATTTGCTGGTATTTTGGAAACTGGTTATTTCTTAGAAGCTTGGCAACCCCTCTCAATGAAAGTGCTTTTTCACAGTCTATGCCTAGGGCTACTTGAAGAGGAAACAAACCATAGAGACAAAACTGAGAACTCCTTTATTTTGTCACGTTTCAAAGAGCTGCTACAAACCATGTTGGATTTAGAGTTCCAAATTCATCTATCTATATAGGAGAGAACAGAGGGAAACCTAAATATAAAAACTGCTACTGTAGACGAACACTTCAACCTAGAAAAACAAAATTTGGTGAGTCAAGTGGGATTTGTGTACTGATCATTACCACCAAGTATCATCAAGATTGGGTGAAAAAATATTTGCTGGTGTTTCTGAAACTAATTATTTCTTAGAAGCTTGGCAAACCATCTCAATGAAAGTGCTTTTCCAGAGTCTGTGCCTAGGGCTACTTGAAGAGGAAACAAACCATAGAGACAAAACTGAGAACTCCTTTATTTTGTCAAGTTTCAAAGAGCTACTACAAATCATGTT
The DNA here is from genome assembly GCF_048772815.1 of Callospermophilus lateralis. Taxonomy (NCBI): domain Eukaryota; kingdom Metazoa; phylum Chordata; class Mammalia; order Rodentia; family Sciuridae; genus Callospermophilus; species Callospermophilus lateralis. Next base: position 3,273 of record NW_027515747.1, on the reverse strand, counting down.
GGATTTAGAGTTCCAAATTCATCTATCTATATAGGAGAGAACAGAGGGAAACCTAAATATAAAAACTGCTACCGTAGACGAAGGCTTCAACCTAGAAGTACAAAATTTTGGTGAGCCAAGTGGGATTTGTGTACTGATCATTACCACCAAGTATCATCAAGATTGGGTGAAAAAATATTTGCTGGTATTTCGAAAACTCGTAATTTCTTAGAAGCTTGGCAACCAATCTCAAAGATAGTGCTTTTCCACAGTCTGTGCCTAGGGCTACTTGAAGAGGAACAAACCATAGAGATAAAACTGAGAACTCCTTTATTTTGTCAAGTTTCAAAGCGCTACTAAAAACCATGTTGGATTTAGAGTTCCAAATTCATCTATCTATATAGGAGAGAACAGAGGGAATCCTAAATATAAAAAGTGCTACTGTAGACGAACGCTTCAACCTAGAATAACAAAATTTGGTGAGCCAAGTGGGAAATGTGTACTGATCATTACCACCAAGTATCATCAAGATTGGGTGAAAAAATATTTGCTGGTATTTCGGAACCTCGTAATTTCTTAGAAGCTTGGCAACCCCTCTCAATGAAAGTGCTTTTCCACAGTCTGTGCCTAGGGCTACTTGAAGCGGAAACAAACCATAGAGACAAAACTGACAACTCCTTTATTTTGTCAAGTTTCAAAGAGCTACTACAAACCATGTTGGATTTAGAGTTCCAAATTCATCTATCTATATAGGAGAGAACTGAGGGAAAGCTAAATATAAAAAATGCTACTGTAGACGAACGCTTCAACCTAGAAGAAGAAAATTTGGTGAGCCAAGTGGGACTTGTGAACTGATTATTAGCAACAAGTATCATCAAGATTGGGTGAAAAAATATTTGCTGGTATTTCGGAAACTCGTTATTTCTTAGAAGCTTGGCAACAACTCTCAATGAAAGTGCTTTTCCACAGTCTGTGACTAGGGCTACTTGAAGAGGAAACAAACCATAGAGACAAAACTGAGAACTCCTTTATTTTGTCACGTTTCAAAGAGCTGCTACAAACCATGTTGGATTTAGAGTTCCAAATTCATCTATCTATAGAGGAGAGAACACAGAGAAACCTAAATATAAAAACTGCTACTGCAGACGAACGCTTCAACCTAGAAGAACCAAATTTGGTGAGCCAAGTGGGATTTGTGTACTGATCATTACCACCAAGTATCATCAAGATTCGGTGAAAAAATATTTGCTGGTATTTTGGAAACTGGTTATTTCTTAGAAGCTTGGCAACCCCTCTCAATGAAAGTGCTTTTTCACAGTCTATGCCTAGGGCTACTTGAAGAGGAAACAAACCATCGAGACAAAACTGAGAACTCCTTTATTTTGTCACGTTTCAAAGAGCTGCTACAAACCATGTTGGATTTAGAGTTCCAAATTCATCTATCTATATAGGAGAGAACAGAGGGAAACCTAAATATAAAAACTGCTACTGTAGACGAACACTTCAACCTAGAAAAACAAAATGTGGTGAGTCAAGTGGGATTTGTGTACTGATCATTACCACCAAGTATCATCAAGATTGGGTGAAAAAATATTTGCTGGTGTTTCTGAAACTAATTATTTCTTAGAAGCTGGCAAACCATCTCAATGAAAGTGCTTTTCCAGAGTCTGTGCCTAGGGCTACTTGAAGAGGAAACAAACCATAGAGACAAAACTGAGAACTCCTTTATTTTGTCAAGTTTCAAAAAGCTACTACAAATCATGTTGGATTTAGAGTTCCAAATTCATCTATCTATATAGGAGAGAACAGAGGGAAACCTAAATATAAAAAGTGCTACTGTAGACGAACGCTTCAATCTAGAATAACAAAATTTGGTGAGCCAAGTGGGAAATATGTACTGATCATTACCACCAAGTATCATCAAGATTGGGTGAAAAAATATTTGCTGGTGTTTCGGAACCTCATAATTTCTTAGAAGCTTGGCAACCCCTCTCAATGAAAGTGCTTTTCCACAGTCTGTGCCTAGGGCTACTTTAAGCGGAAACAAACCATAGAGACAAAATTGACAACTCCTTTATTTTGTCAAGTTTCAAAGAGCTACTACAAACCATGTTGGATTTAGAGTTCCAAATTCATCTATCTATATAGGAGAGAACTGAGGGAAAGCTAAATATAAAAAATGCTACTGTAGACGAACGCTTCAACCTAGAAGAAGAAAATTTGGTGAGCCAAGTGGGACTTGTGAACTGATTATTAGCAACAAGTATCATCAAGATTGAGTGAAAAAATATTTGCTGGTATTTCGGAAACTCGTTATTTCTTAGAAGCTTGGCAACAACTCTCAATGAAAGTGCTTTTCCACAGTCTGTGACTAGGGCTACTTGAAGAGGAAACAAACCATAGAGACAAAACTGAGAACTCCTTTATTTTGTCAAGTTTCAAAGAGCTACTACAAACCATGTTTTATTTAGAGTTCCAAATTCATCTATCTAAATAGGAGAGAACAGAGGGAAATCTAAATATAAAAACTGCTACTGTAGACGAAAGCTTCAAACTAGAAGAACAAAATTTGGTGAGCCAAGTGGAATTTGTGTACTGATCATTACCACCAAGTATCATCAAGTTTGGGTGAAAAAATATTTGCTGGTATTTCGGAAACTCGTTATTTCTTAGATGCTTGGCAACCCATCTCAATGAAAGTGCTTTTCCACAGTCTGTCCCTAGGGCTACTTGAAGAGGAAACAAACCATAGAGACAAAACTGAGAACTCCTTTATTTTGTCACGTTTCAAAGAGCTACTACAAACCATGTTGGATTTAGAGTTCCAAATTCATCTATCTATATAGGAGAGAACAGAGGGAAACCTAAATATAAAAACTGCTACTGTAGACGAACACTTCAACCTAGAAAAACAAAATATGGTGAGTCAAGTGGGATTTGTGTACTGATCATTACCACCAAGTATCATCAAGATTGGGTGAAAAAATATTTGCTGGTATTTCAGAAACTAATTATTTCTTAGAAGCTTGGCAAACCATCTCAATGAAAGTGCTTTTCCAGAGTCTGTGCCTAGGGCTACTTGAAGAGGAAACAAGCCATAGAGACAAAACTGAGAACTCCTTTATTTTGTCAATTTTCAAAGAGCTACTATAAATCATGTTGAATTTAGAGTTCCAAATTCATCTATCTATATAGGAGAGAACAGAGGGAAACCTAAATATAAAAACTGCTACTGTAGACGAACGTTTCAACCTAGAAGTACAAAATTTTGGTGAGCCAAGTGGGATTTGTGTA